>NW_006771890.1:1477024-1515856 GCF_000442215.2 Lipotes vexillifer
GAAATGAGATCACGGAGGTAGCAGGATCATGTGGACCTAATAGACACTAGTGAGGACTTTGGCTCTTGCTCTGCATAGGATGGAAAGTCATTGGAGTCTGAGCAAAGAATGACACAATCCAACTTGGATTTTAACAGGATCCGCTGGCTGCTGTATTGATAAACAAGGACAGTAGCTGGAAGGACATTATCTAAGTGACATATAATGGTGGCTTTGGACGAGGGAGGTAGCAGTTAAAATGTTCAGAAGCAGAAAAATAGAAACCACTCTAGGTATTTCAAACAGCAGAAGTTGAACTCAGAAAGTTGGTTGCACAGGGGATGGAAAAGCTGAGAAATCAAACAAAGAATGAAACAATCCATGGATTAGCACCAGCAGGAGGTAGCTCCTCTCTAGGGCAGGAAGGACAACAGGATGGAGGGATGCCATCAGAGCCTCCTCATTGTGGCTGTCCAGATGGGAATAAAACCATGGAGGGGGCTGCCCAGCACAAGCTGGAATCCTGGGGAGAAGGGCCTGTCCTGTGGGAGCTAGTGCCTTGGAGGAGATGCTGCTATTGCTGGAAAATGCTCAGGCCTCCAAAGCAGAGAGAAAGGGAGAAATGACTTAGAAATACCTTGGCTTCTCTCTTGTGGCCTTCAGTGTTTGTTCTCCTTAAGACGAAACTTGTCAAAACTGTTGGAGAGCCTGGGAAATGTGGTTTTCAGGAAAAAAACACATGGGGTGGAGCTGAAAGCAAACAAGTGACAGCTATGTTGAGCTGTCGCAGGAGCTGGGAGACCAGCTGGAGGCTCAGAGGCCTCGCCTCCAGGTAGCTCTGTGGGCGGCCTGCTGTCAGCTTCCAGGTGGGCATTCACCCAGCACTGCACTTGTTTTGGTGGTCAGTTATGCCTGACTCCATAACTTGAGTTTTTCCCACTCAGCTACAATGGCCTCTCAAGCCAAGGGTAGCCCCTAATTCTAGACTCTTTTACCAATAATATCTACTCACACATAGAAGGCCATTTACGTCTCAGTCCTGAGCCAGTATCATGTACAACTGCAGAGGAGAGAAAAATAAGGAGGGAGGGTGTCATTTCAGCTTCCTTCGTACAAATTGGAGGCCCTTCCTTCTCACCTTGCTCCAAAGTGCTGTTGGCTACAGATAATTAGCATTTATGTACAGCTCGGTGTTTGGGACAGCACATGCCTATTAACGGCGTGTTAATAATTAATAAACATAACTGACCAGAGTCAAGGACCAAGTTACATCTTTGAATTCTGCTTTGAACCCTGGGTAGGCACCTTCTCAGGGCTGGGAGATGCCAAGGTCTTCATCTCAGCAGGCTTTTTCTAGGGGGTGATATTGAAAGGACTTGCCACATTTGGGAAACTGGTTCTCTTTATTTCTAAATCCTGGTGTCTAGTTCAGGGGGGCGGCTACTCTGAGCTGGGGAGTCCCTTGCTTGGAAACGTGCCCTGCAGATTTCTGTTTTTCCTGTTATTTGGCAGAAGTGGTAAGTGAGTGGAGAGTTAGGAGATGCTTCTTGTATTTAAATTTGTGGCTTCTGGAGTCAGGCAGGCTGGGCTGAGAAGCCTGACTCAGAACTTGTTGTGTGACCTTGAAAAAAACTCTGCTTGGTTTTACCTTTATTTTCCTCATCTGTAAAACGGGGATAGGAATAGACCCAGCACTGGCCACTTAATTTGTGAAGCCCAATGCAAAATGAAAATGCAGGCCCTTGTTCAAAAGTTAAAAAGAATTTTAGGAGAGTGACAGCAGAGTGTTCACCTAAGTGTGGGGTCCTGTACAGCTATGCACGTCACATGCCATGAAGCTGACCCTGCTGGATGGGGGCTGAGGACTCAGCATGAGGAAATGGTGCCCTGCTCCCTTTCAGCAGTGCTGGGTTGGGTGGGAAGTGCCATCTCCGTGACCGCAGAGACACTAGGCAACCTCAACTTTTGCCAGGTTGCCTATGGTTTCTAGAAGCAGCTCCCACTCTTGATGCTTTGGTACTACTCCCTGCCCAAATCCTCAGGAATATCTGCTTCTCTTCATCTGACCCTTTCTTCTTTTCCTTGCCCTGGCACCTTTTCTCTCCCCATCCCTTTCACTTAACAATTTTGTTTTAAGACACTCCTAAATAAAGAAGATGTGGTACATATATACATGGAATATTACTCAGCCATAAAAAGGAATGAAATTGGGTCATTTGTAGAGACGTGGGTGGATCTAGAGACTGTCAAACAGAGTGAAGTAAGTCAGAAAGACATAAACAAATACTGTATATTAACGCGTATATGTGGAACCTAGAAAAATGGTACAGATGAACCGGTTTGCAGGGCAGAAATAGAGATACAGATGTAGAGAACAAACGTATGGACACCAGGGGGGGAAAGCGGCGGGGAGGGGTTGATGTGATGAATTGGGAGATTGGGATTGACATACATACACTAATATGTATAAAAGGGATAACTAATAAGAACCTGTATAAAAAAATAAATAAAATAAAATTCAAAAAAAAAAAGACACTCCCAAGTCAGTGATCCCACCTCATGCCCAGTGGAATGCTGCTCTGCCACAAGGCTCTGACGTAGGTGTTGGGGTCAAGGTGCAGGATGCCATCCTCCTTTTGGAGACTCACAATGCACTTGTGCTACTAGAGGCCTTAGAAGTCCCACAGTGATCAGACCTTTTAAAGTGTGTCTATACCATCACTCAAACTTATTGACCCAGGAACTCTTTACATCATATTACAACCTCAGGATAGAATCTTGTAGAAGTCACGGCTTACCAAGCACACCTTCAGGCATAATATCTTTTTATCCTTTAAGAGGGTGTATTGCACTCCCAACACCTCTAATAGCCAGAGAAATCTCCAACACATGGTGGATTTTTTCCCTTGAAACCTGGTGAGAGAAGTATTTTTGAACCAGGGAAACCTTCCACACATCTGCTTGCTCTGCCTTCACCTGTAAAACTCCTCTGGGGCCTGGCCAGTCAGAAAGTCTGAGGGGTTGAGTGTAAATTCCAGAAAGTGGAAATGGAAGGAACAAAAATGTTACAAAATGTCCCTGCTTGAGATTGGTTGACAGTTGGCACCATATTCTTTTGAGTGTACATTTATCCCAGAGAGAGAAACATTTCCATCCCATCCCTTGCCATTGGGCTTTTAAATAGCCAAACACTTTGAAAAACAGAGATGGTTAATCTCCCGTGAAAATGAAGCTTTAGCTATTTTCCACTTCATCAATATGACCTTTAGTGATATAATTCTCTTCCTGTGTATTATGCCTGCCTTTGCAAGTCAGTATGAAATAAAAAGCTATTTCTTGAACACACAAATACACATTCTCTCTCTGTCTTTCTCTTACACACACACAATTTGAAATGACAATTATGGTTAGAGCTTAGAATGGTTCAGAGGTTACTATAACTAAATGAAGTTAATTCTGTTTTGCAATTACCTGCATTTCAGTTTCAGTATTTGCTCAGATGCCTTAAAGGCTTTGAAAGGCACGTTCAAATAAACTTCTAAGACCCTTCTAGCTATTGATCTCTGCTGCATTCATTAGATTCACTAAGAACACAGAGCCGGTTTGCTACAGTAGTTAGCATCTACCTTGTCATGTGACAACTGCAATTATAGTTTTTGGCGATGAATACAATCTTTGCAGTGATTACCTTTAAAAAATTTTTCTTAGCCAATTAAATAAAATTTGGTGACATTTCAAAGACTGTTAATCACAACCAAATGCTCTAAATGTCAGGATGCATTGAAATTTTCACTGCTAACTGATGAATCACTGAGCTAATTGTAGTTCATCATCAGGCCCTTGTCATTGTTATTATTATGGAAAACACTTGCATCGCTCTCGCTATTCAATAAAAATAAGTTCTAGATAAATATGAAGAGAAGAGATATTACTCATCAAAGCATTTGAATTTAATTGCATTCTTCAAAATTTTCTAACTGCAGATTGCTGCAACGAAAACCAGGGACTCAGCCACGGAAGAAAGTAATGGTTTTGAGTAAATAGCTCCGGGCAGCCCCTTCTTCCAGTCTGCAGTATTCAGATATCTTTACTTCCCTCTCTTTCTTGCCTTTTGTTTGGGAGAGTTTTTCCAGGATGTTTTCAAATGAGTTATATGAACAACAGTCCTGGGGTGTCCTGATTTTTTTTCCCTTCTGCAGCCTCTGTGACCAAATGCATACATCACTTGTATTCAGTGGCACGTCACTGGGTTTATCCAATGCCGTGAAGGCTGTGTTGTATTGCAGGCTCTCCAAAACATCTCCAGAACAACCTGTTGTTAAGACAAGGCTGCAAAGCTGTTCTTTCTTATTGCACGATGTTGGTAGAATATTAGTAGCATCTCAGAGAGGAAAGGACAAAGTCATCTGCTGAGACTATGAAAGTCTAGTTGAGGTGGGTCTTCAAAGTGGAGGAGAGGGAAGAGGCTTCATTGAGACTGGGTGCGGACCCTAAGTTATAGTTTAGGATTGGTGCATGCAGCAAGGGGAAGATTTTGAGGTCAGGGTTTCAGAGTTTTAGGGTATAAATTGTCCTTTGATTCTTTCTGTTGAAGAGTTGATGGGTCTTTCAGGAAGTTCCTGGAATAAGCAATAAAGTTATTTGCAGTTTTCATCTTCCTGAGCAAGAGTTTTCTAGAATAGTAAGTTATGTCAATAAAGACAGTAGAATAGGAGTTACGTGGGAAGATTTGTGGTCCGATGGCCTTAGTTCTCAAGTATTTCTACCGACTGATACTGTATCATGGGCCCTGTCTGCTCATTAATTTAAGGGCATCTGTCCAGTCTGAGTTGCAGGAATGGCTGTCAGGGCCAAGACTAAATTGAGGCACGTTCCAAGGGCACAGAATTTAGGGAGCACTCACTCACTCTCATGGTAGTGGCCTTGGTGACTGCTGTGCCACCCTGGAACACTGGAAAGGATAAAGGGAGGAAGAGCATGAGAAGGAAATGAACATTTGTGGAGCCATTGGATTGAGGAATGTCATCTCATCACTGGGACGCCGTAGGTAGAATGTACCGAATCTGGGAGTAGATTCTAGAGCCGGGCTGCCTGGGTTCAAATCTCAGCTATGACAGATATTAGCTATGTGATCTTCGGCAAGTTAGCTAGTCTCTCTGTGTCTCTGTTCCTCACCTGTCAAGTAGGGATAATGATAGTACTTATCTCAGAGGGTAGTAAAAATTAAGTAGGTTCATACTTGTAGCCCAGCATATAATGAACATACAACCTGTGTTGTAACAACCATATAAGCATGTTATTGCCATCTTATAAATGGAGAAAAGGATATTCTGAAAAGAGACCTTATCCTAGGCACCAATTTTTGGTGCTGAGATGTGTTTGAGTATTTTCTGCTGTACTATGGTATTCCATGCATGTTTTGAGTTGGTTTTGCTTTGTCCTAATACAGCCATGAGGCAATTCATTCCATCCATCCATCCACTCATCCAATCTTCTTTCAAATTACTGCAACTTCAGACTCTTCATTAGTATTCTAAGTTCATGGAGACTGGGCATTACTCTTCATTGTGAGTGCTTTTTTAACTCTGGTTCATCAGGAGCCAGCAGCAAATCCAGGGGCTGCCTCCATCCTTCCCTCGTGTCGTGGTCAACAGATTGAACGTGCCTGTACGTTGTCACTCCATGCCTTTGTACATGCTCTTTGCTCTCTCTGAAAGGCCCTTACCCCAGATGCTCACCTCCTTCAGGTATTACTCAAATGTCACCTTCTCATTGAAGGTCTTCCCCGACTATGTTTTCTAAAGTTGGCCCTCTGCATTTTCTGTCCCCTTTCTTGCTTTTTTTTTTTTTTTTGACTTAGCATCACCATTATCCAACATACAACATAATTTACTTACAACATAATTTACTTACTTACTTTGGTATCTCATCAAATAGAATACAAACTACACAAGCAAAGAGATTTTTGTGTTTCATCCTCAGTGCTGTGTGGGCACTTAGGAAATAATTTTACAATAAATGAATAAACTTCACAGATTGTAGTGGTGGGAGTTTTCACTACTGAAGGTTAAAGTTGTTTTGTGTGTTCCCCATTGTCATATAATTGTAGGGTTTTTAAAGGACATTGCTTTGAATTGTAGCATTAATAGCATTCATTAAGGGGATTCTTCACCAGATTCAGGGGAAGGACAGGAGTCTCTGACAACCATAGTCTGGTCACCCAAGGTACCACGCACAAAGGCTGGGCACTTTTGAAATGCTATGTAAAACTGAAAGTTGAAATTCAGAGTTTTGTACCCCAGTGGGCACAATCTTGGAATTTCAGCATGCTATACATACTAACATACATAAACAAATATATAGTTACATGTTAACAAATATATGTTTAAAACAAACCCTAAAAATGGGGTTCTTACAGTGTAGTCTGAATTGGCATGTTCCTGACTTTATTCTCTATGTGTACAAAACTTCCTTGATTTTATTACATAGCACAGTCTGCATCCATCAGACTCATTCAAACTAGACTCACTTAGATTTTTAAAGAGATGTTACCTGTCACATATTCTGCTGCCAGTAAATGTGTTTCTAAAAGGTTGTTGTGCCAACTCCTTTGGACTTGTATTCTGAAGTGTTATCCATACTTGAAGATAAGAGAGGTTAACTGTCCTAGAATCTCACTTCCTGCCTTGTGTGTGTTTTTAGGAATTCTCTTCTGTGGTTCGTATTTAGTTCCGGTTTTTCAGAGCAAATACGGAAATCTGTAAGTGGGGAAAGGCTTATCCTGTAGGTTCTTTCTGGTGATGCAGAATGAGCTCTCATTTTAAGAGGCTTCCTAAGCCCAAGATCTCATGCTTCTGAAGTCTCATGGATATACAGAGCCCTCTGATGAGTTTTTTAGTTTGAACTTATTTATTTCCACAGTTCAACCACACTGGACAAGGAAGCATCTGCAGCCAGGCCATTATGCTCATCACTGATGGGGCAGTGGACACCTATGACACTATCTTTGCAAAATACAACTGGCCAGATCGAAAGGTAAGCCGATGTTGATGGCGTCCATGCAGTGCCATGTGTGGAGAATCTATATTGCATTGTAACCTCCAGATTGTCCATGGATAAGTACCCCATATAGACTTAATCTCATGATGACCTGTGGTTTCTCAGCCTTGTGTTTTCTGGTTGACCCAAACTGAATACTATGGCTTTTCTTGTTTTCAAAGTGAAACTTCTTTGGCAGAGAGAAGAAACCCATGAAGACATGTTCATTGTGTTCAGTGAAAAGATTCGCTGTGAAGTATGGTTTTGTCCTTAATGGACAGTGCTTCTCTTTGTTTTCCATGGAGCCAGGGCTGTGTGCTGGACCCAGCATCTATAGAATGGTGAAGGCAGCCATGGTAGCCCTGTAGCCATCTCCTTTATGTTTCCATGTTCCTATTGTTCCTTCCTGGGCCCTCATTACCATCCAGAATCTCCTTTCCATCCCCCAGTGCTGTTCCTCGCTCTTGTCAAAGCTTGTTTGTTCTCTATTCAAATTCTTTCTTTGGTTTCCAAGCTAACATTTATTTATCTGATAAACACATATGTTAGGGTATCAGTGACAGATATCAAGGTTTTTGGTGTCTTTTGAGTGCCTTAACCCAGAGTTCCTCAAGCTGTTAGCCAGTTTGAATTCCCTATGGAGATCTTTTAAATTGTGGATCCTATTGTACACTTAAACAGAATCAAAATCTCTGAGAGTGTGGCCCAGGGTTCTGTGTTTTTAATAAGTTCCTCAGGTGGACACCAATCAGCAGATTAGCAGTTGGTGATCACTGTCTCAACTAAATGGTGAAATATGAGCAAGAAAAAGAGGTGCGTCAGAGAGGGTGTTATCCTGGGGGTATCACAAAGGCGCTTTCCTATACTATGTGCCAGTGGCATTACTCTGACTCTTTCTGTTGGGGCATGAGGCTATCTAGACCAAGTCCGTTCTGCTTCTTCAACTCTGTATGTTTAATTTCTGGGAATTGAACTAACCACACCCATGGCAAAAAGAAACAGAAGACAAATGAGAACTGTGCACTCAGCTGTATCCAGAAAGCATGTACCCTTGAGGCAGCGTGAGCAGTCATTGCACGTTCTTTCAGTCATTCTTGGTCCCCACGTGTCTCTGTTAACACAGGCATCTCACCTCACCAAGCATGATTCTGGTGCTTAAAGATACATATATATTTCGTACAACGTGGTCCCCAAATGGATGCCTCCCCTATTGCTCAACCTTAGAGAAAACCACCATTTCTGAAGCTGGAGGGAAAACTAGCTGTGCTGGGCTTGCTGAGAGTAAGTGGGACTCTGGCATGGCACCTGCCTGAGGGAGATCCAGGAATAAGTTTGGCTGAATGCGGCTCCCACAATAAGCACTGACTTTAGAATCCAACCGTTGAATAAGATGGAAGTTCACTGTTGGACAAGGTGATTTTAAATGAGATATTTCAGGTGATGATTTCCAGGGACACCTAGAGGCCAGAGTTAATTCCTGATAAATGTACGTGATGCAGAGTGAGGAGCATGCTGGCTATGCTTGCACCCCCGCAGCACGCAGCACAATGCTGGGTGCATGGCCACTACCTAATGCTCAACCCTGAGGTGTGGCTGAGTGACTGAGGGGCCTGGTGGGGAGGCCACAGCACTAGTAAACATGGGTAGGGCCATGGACATTTTGTGGTCAAATAAGATGTTCACAGATGCTGTGACATCTCACAGCATGTTGAAGGATATTTCACATTATTTAGGACCATCTTAAATAAAAGAAGGAAGTAAAAGGGGCTTTTAATAAGCAGCTACATTAATACCAAATGTATTATCTTGTGAGACTCATGTGCTGAATCATATGAATCCCTCTTGCTTGGTGATACTTGATGGATAGCTGTAGCCCAGGAATATTAGAATTTAAACATCCTATCCTTACTTGCTGGGAGAGGCATAGGATGAAGGCTGCAAAGTCATAACTCTTCAGACAAAACACAAATTTCAACATATCTTTCCAAAGGAACAATATTGACTTCAGGCCAGGTGCTTTCTTGGATTAATTGGAACCAGGGTCCTGGAAATTTCAACATTACATGAAGCAGTTTGATCTACTTATAAAATATTATCAAGCAGAAGCAGACTTTCTTTCTGTAGCAAGAGGGCCTTTATCTATGATTAGAAATTAATAGGAGGATCCCTCCCCTCCTACACCATTCTGGAGAGTTCCATGACATTCTTATGCATATACATTCTCTTCTTGATGACCTCTCTGTGAAGGTGCAGGTAATAAATTTACATAAAACCCCAATGTGATTTAGCACTGTGTTAAAGAGATGCTCTGTCATGTCTGAGCTGTCATTTTTCTCTATTGTTTTGAATGTTACTTAATAGAGGGTTGGGTCATGCTGTCGTTGGCTATCTTCAAGATTATAGAAACAGGAAATGGAGAGAGTAAAATGATCTTAAGGCTGGAAACTGATTCCTATAAAACAGTGATTCTCAAACTTGAGTGAGGATGAGAATCATCTGGAGGGCTTGTTTCAGCACAAATTGCTCACTCCACCTCCAGAGATTCTGATTTAGTAGGTCTCGTGGGGCTTGAGAATGTCCATTTCTAACAAGTTCCCAGGTGATGTGGATGCTGCTGGTGGGCGAACTGCACTTGGGAACTACTGCCACAGAAATAGCCCAAGGAATAGGGTGTGGTACTTGGTGGGCTCTGCCACTTCTGCTTGCCTCTGTTTACCTTTATGAGGGCCTGTTCCCTCAGTCAAATTCAGTGCACAGGTATGTGTTTCTTGGCTCATACTTTGTTTAAAAAATTGTCAATTACTGATCATGATTTTAAAATCTGGAGATAGAATATAAAATTTTAAAGTTTTAGTTTTATAAAGGGGTACACATGGCGCTTTGGAGCCAGCATTCTCATATGGCAAAAAACGGCTGGAGCTGAGGAATGGCTGCTCCCTTAGATGGCAAATGCCTGTTCCTTTTGGCCGTGGCCTCCATCATGCTCCATTATTTCCTCTCAGCCCACTTCACTTAAATTCTTTACATACCCATAGGTGTAGGGTTCTGGACCACTGCTCTAGATTAACCCAGCCTCTAGGTATTTGTTCCTTTCTCTTAGGTCTGCCATAAGCTTTCCCTCTTCTTCTGCAGCCAGATGCCATCTTGTCTTTACCTGAGCCCTACACTTTACACTTCCTCAGAGCTGTATAAGAGAAGTGTATAACTTAATGTCCAGTACTGTAATCACTTCTGGGCCTATTTTTCATCTTCACTGGTTTGGTGAGTTCTTGAGGACAGGTTCTGAATCTCTGATCAGTCCACTACCATGCACTCTATTGTGTCCCTGCTGAGAAGTATAGCATTGAATCCTTAAGGGTAGTCTCATGATTCCTGTCCACTGGTGTTTACACCCTGTATATACACCCTCCTCACCTTGAGTGTAGTTTGCACCTGTGACTTGTTTCTAACCAATAGAATATGGTAAAGGTTAGAGAATCTTGCAGATGTAATCAAGGTCTCAAGTCAGCTGATTTTTAGCTAACTAAAAAGATATTATCAGGAGTGGGCTTTACTTAATTGAAAACCCTTGAAAGAGGGATTGGATACTCCCTGAAGCCAGGAGACTCTCCTTGCTGGATTGATGAAGTTAGCAGCTGTTTGGAGAATTCCATGTGGCAAGGAACTGGGGGCAGCCTGACTCCAGCCAACAGCCAGAAAAAAGCTGGACCCTCCGTCTTATAGCCACAAGGAAATGAATCCTGTGAACGGCCTGAATGAGCTTGGAGGCAGATTCTTCCCCCGTTGAGCCTCCAGTTGAAAACACAACCCAGTCAACACCTTGATTGCAGCTTTGTGAGACAATGAACAGAAGATTCAGATAAGCTGTGCCCAGACTTCTGACCCACAGAAACTGTAAGATAACAAACGTGTGCTATTTTAAGCCACTGCATTTGTGGTCACTTTTTATGCAGCAATAGAAAACTATCAATATTAGAAGAAACAAGGTGAAGGGAGAAAGGAAAGAGAATCATTTCATGGTAGCAATGCTATGAAACATCTCCAAACTTAGTGGTTAAAAATAACAATTTATTATTTCTTGCAATTCTGTGGGATAACTGGGTGGTTGGTTCTGCTCCCTGTGGTGTCCAGTGGAGTCACTGAGGAAGCTGTGTTCATGTGTGAGCCTGGCGGAGCTGCCTTGGTTCTCTTCCCTGAGGGCTCTCTTTCCATGCAGTGTCTAATCCTCCAGATGACCCTGTGAGTCCTCTCTCTTCAGTACAGTAGCCTGGACTTCCTTACAGTATGGCAGATGGGTTCCAAGAAAGGAAAGGAGAAGGAAATGGGGAGCAGGCCGGGGGAGCACTTGTGGGTATCATGGGTTTTTTTTGTTGTTTTTTTGCGGTACGCGGGCCTCTCACTGTTGTGGCCTCTCCCGCTGCGGAGCACAGGCTCCGGACGCGCAGGCTCAGCGGCCATGGCTCACAGGCCCAGCCGCTCCGCGGCATGTGGGATCCTCCCGGACCGGGGCACGAACCCATGTCCCCCGCATCGGCAGGCAGACTCCCAACCACTGCACCACCAGGGAAGCCCCGGGTATCATGTTTTAATGCTACCTAATCAGGGCCTTGTGCGAGGCAACTGCTTAATAAAACATAGAATGAGTTGGAAGAAGGAAGCCATTACGGGTGATTTAACTATGAGTCTGTGAAGGCGACATCATGATTGCCTATGCAGTGTGTCCCTTGCTAGAATGTTATTGCTGGGCACAGAAATGAGGAGCTATTTGTTCGTTTATTGGATGCCATTTACTTTTGCCTAATATACATTGGTTAGTGGCTTCATGGCAGCTTTACACACTTGGAATAAAATATGAACTCCTTAGTATGAAAGGGACTCATTCCAGGATCTGCTTAAGAAATAAAGCTGCCTACATTTCTACATTTAAATTAGAAAAATGGCTATACCTGCCATTTATATAGTTGCTCTTTCAAGTGAACTAAAAAAAAAAAAAAAAAAGAGAGAAAGGTCACGGAATTATTAATCATTACCTCCCCTGATGTGTAAGACAGAGTGGATAGGTAAGAAAATGATAAGTTAGAGATTTTAAAAAGAGGTTGGCAGACTATGGCCTACTGCCTGCTTTGGGCAGTCCTTGAGCTAGGAATAATTTTTACATTTTTAAATGGGGAAAAAAAAAAAAACTAAAGGAGAAGAATATTTCATGACTTGTGAAAATTATATGACATTAAAATTTTACTGTCTGTAAACAAGTATTATTATAACACAGTTATACCCATTTGATTATATGTTGTCTGTTGCTAAATAGTTGCTAAACCCACTGGGGCTGAACGCAGAGAGTAAGAGGAACGCCAGTTGTGCAGCCTTAGGACGAGGCTGTCTGGGTGCACCTAAATGATTTTCCTCTTCTAAAAGCACAGGGCAACCTCAAAGGTGAATGCTATTTCAGCTGAGTGTTGTCTGTTTTATTATCCGTTACCTCCCAAACAAAAGTGGAGGTGGTAGCTGTGAGGCCCCTAAAGAGACAACCAGGACTCAGGGGCCTCGGAAGACGCCTGGTGGGGCTGCAAGGAGGGGTGGACACAAGCAGCTCTTGGTGTGGGGGTAAAGGGAAGCCCTTGATCATAGAATGGTTTGGGGACCTGGCTTTGGAGCACCAGTGGGAACTGTTGGAAATCTGAGTCCTTTGAACTGGTATCACATCGATCTCTAAGAAGGGGCTCTCTTGGGAGTTTTGCCCCAGGCCTTCCTCCCTTTGCACAATTTGGAAGCTAAAGCCTCAATCCCACCGTATCCTAGTGGCCTCAGAGGGACTGAAAGACTTAGCTCTGCCTCGGTAGCTCTGGGGTGATTTTGGAAAGCCTAGGAATCCCTCTCTCCTCATCTTTCCGGGCACAGGTGCCACTCTGGAGAGCAAAATTCCTGAGCTGAGTGAGGAGTGAGGGCTTATCTTTTTTTTTTTTTTTTTTTTTTTTTTGGGGTATAATTGCTTTACAATGGTGTGTTAGTTTCTGCTTTATAACAGAGTGAGTCAGTTATACATATATATATGTTCCCATATCTCTTCCCTCTTTGTCTCCCTCCCTCCCACCCTCCCTATCCCACCCCTCCAGACAGCCACAAAGAACCGAGCCGGTTTCCCTGTGCCATGCGGCTGCTTCCCACTGGCTATCTACCTTACGTTTGTTAGTATATATATGTCCATGTCTCTCTCTCGCCCTAACACACCTCACCCTTCCCCCTCCCCATATCCTCAAGTCTGTTCTCCAGTAGGTCTCTGTCTTTATTCCGTTTTACCCCTAGGTTCTTCATGACATTTTTTTTCCCTTAAATTCCTTATATATGTGTTAGCATATGGTATTTGCCTTTCTCTTTCTGACTTACTTCACTCTGTATGACAGACTCTAGGTCCATCCACCTCATTACAAATAGCTCAATTTCGTTTCTTTTTATGGCTGAGTAATATTCCATTGTATGTATGTGCCACATCTTCTTTATCCATTCATCCGATGACAGACACTTAAGTTGTTTCCATCTATGGGCGATTGTAAATAGAGCTGCAATGAACGTTCCGGTACATGACTCTTTTTGAATTATGGTTTTCTCAGGGTATATGTCCAGCAGTGGGATTCCTGGGTTATATGGTAGTTCTATTTCTAGTTTTTTAAGGAACCTCCATACTGTTCTCCATAGTGGCTGTACCAATTCACATTCCCACCAGCAGTGCAAGAGTGTTCCCTTTTCTCCACACCCTCTCCAGCATTTATTGTTTCTAGATTTTTTGATGATGGCCATTCTGACTGGTGTGACATGATATCTCATTGTAGTTTTGATTTGCATTTCTCTAATGATTAATGATGTTGAGCATACTTTCATGTATCTGCTGGTAGTCTGTATATCTTCTTTGGAGAAATGTCGATTTAGGTCTTCTGCTCATTTTTGGATTGGGTTTTTTTTTTTTTTTTAATTGATTTGCATAAGCTGCTTATGAATTTTGGAGATTAATCCTTTGTCAAATGCTTCATTTGCAAATATTTTCTCCCATTCTGAGGGTTGTCTTTTGGTCTAGCTTATGGTTTCCTTTGCTGCGCAAAAGCTTTGAAGTTTCATTAGGTCCCATTTGTTTATTTTTGTTTTTATTTCCATTTCTCTACGAGGTGGGTCAAAAAGGCTCTTGCTGTGACTTATGTCATAGAGTGTTCTGCCTATGTTTTCCTCTAAGAGTTTGATAGTTTCTGGCCTTACATTTAGGTTTTTAATCCATTTTGAGCTTATTTTTGTGTATGGTGTTAGGGAGTGATCTAACCTCATACTTTTACATGTACCTGTCCAGTTTTCCCAACACCACTTATTGAAGAGGCTGTCCTTTCTCCACTGTACATTCCTGCCTCCTTTATCAAAGATAAGGTGACCATATGTGCGTGGGTTTATCTCTGGGCTTTCTATCCTGTTCCATTGATCTATATTTTTGTTTTTGTGCCAGTACCATAATGTCTTGATTACTGTAGCTTTGTAGTATAGTGTGAAGTCAGGGAGCCTGATTCCTCCAGCTCCGTTTTTCGTTCTCAAGATTGCTTTGGCTATTCGGGGTCTTCCATACAAATTGTGAAATTTTTTGTTCTATTTCTGTGAAAACTGCCAGTGGTAGTTTGATAGGGATTGCATTGAATCTGTAGATTGCTTTGGGTAGTAGAGTCATTTTCACAATGTTGCTTCTTCCAATCCAAGAACATGGTATATCTCTCCACCTATTTGTATCATCTTTAATTTCTTTCAACAGTGTCTTATAGTTTTCTGCATACAGGTCTTTTGTCTCCTTAGGCAGGTTTATTCCTCGATATTTTATTCTTTATGTTGCAGTGGTAAATGGGAGTGTTTTCTTGATTTCACTTTCAGATTTTTTATCATTAGTGTATAGGAATGCCAGAGATTTCTGTGCATTAATTTTGTATCCTGCATCTTTACCAAATTCATTGATTACCTCTAGTAGTTTTCTGATAGCATAGGATTCTCTATGTATAGTATCATGTCATCTGCAAACAGTGACAGCTTTACTTCTACTTTTCCGATTTGGATTCCTTTTATTTCCTTTTCTTCTCTGATTGCTGTGGCTAAAACTTCCAAAACTATGTTGAATAAGAGTGGTGAGAGTGGGCAACCTTGTCTTGTTCCTGACCTTAGTGGAAATGCTTTCAGTTTTTCGCCATTGAGGATGATGTTGCGGGTGGGTTTGTCATATATGGCCTTTATTATGTTGAGAAAAGTTCCCTCTATGCCTACTTTCTGCAGGGTTTCTATCATAAATGGGTGTTGAATTTTGTCAAAAGCTTTCTCAGCATCTATTGAGATGATCATATGGCTTTTCTCCTTCAAGTTGTTAATATGGTGTATCACGTTGATTGATTTGCGTATATTGAAGAATCCTTGCATTCCTGGAATAAACCCCACTTGATCATGGTGTATGATCCTTTTAATGTGCTGTTGGATTCTGTTTGCTAGTATTTTGTTGAGGATTTTTGCATCTCTGTTCATCAGTGATATTGGCCTGTAGTTTTCTTTCTTTGTGACATCCTTGTCTGGTTTTGGTCTCGTGGCGATGGTGGCCTTGTAGAATGAGTTTGGGAGTGTTCCTCCCTCTGCTATATTTTGGAAGAGTTTGAGAATTATAGGTGTTAGCTCTTCTCTAAATGTTTGATAGAATTTGCCTGTGAAGCCATCTGCTTCTGGGCTTTTGTTTGCTGGAAGGTTTTTAATCACAGTTTCAATTTCAGTGCTTGTGATTGGTCTGTTCATATTTTCTGTTTCTTCCTGATTCAGTTTTGGCAGGTTGTGCATTTCTAAGAATTTGTCCATTTCTTCCAGGTTGTCCATTTTATTGTCAGAGAGTTGTTTGTAGTAATCTCTCATGATCCTTTGTATTTCTGCAGTGTCAGTTGTTACTTCTCCTTTTTCATTTCTAATTCTATTGATTTGAGTCTTCTCCCTTCTTTTCTTGATGAGTCTGGCTAATGGTTTATCAATTTTGTTTATGTTCTCAAAGAACCAGCTTTTAGTTTTCTTAATCTTTGCTATTGTTTCCTTCATTTCTTTTTAATTTATTTCTGATCTGATTTTTATGATTTCTTTCCTTCTGCTATCTTTGGGCTGTTTTTGTTCTTCTTTCTCTAATTGCTTTAGGTGCAAGGTTAGGTTGTTTATTCAAGATGTTTTCTGTTTCTTAAGGTCGGATTGTATTGCTATAAACTTCCCTCTTAAAACTGCTTCTTTTGCTGCATCCCATAGATTTTGAGTCGTCCTGTCTCCATTGTCATTTGCTTCTAGGTATTTTTTGATTTCCTCTTTGATTTCTTCAGTGATCACTTCGTTATTAAGTAGTCTATTGTTTAGCCTCCACCTGTTTGTATTTTTTACAGATCTTTTCCTGTAATTGATATCTAGTCTCATAGTGTTGTGGTCGGAAAAGATACTTGATACAATTTCAATTTTCTCAAGTTTACCAAGGCTTGATTTGTGACCCAAGATATGATCTATGCTGGAGAATGTTCCATGAGCAATTGAGATAATGTGTATTCTGTTGTTTTTGAATGTCCTATAGAATGTTCTATAAATATATTTGTTGTTTTTGAATGTCCTATAGAATGTCCTATAAATATCAATTAAGTCCATCTTGTTTAATGTATCATTTAAAGCTTGTGTTTCCTTATTTATTTTCATTTTGGATGATCTGTCCATTGGTGAAAGTGGGGTGTTAACATCCCCTACTATGAATGTGTTACTGTCGATTTCCCCTCTTATGGCTGTTAGTTAGTATTTGCCTTATGTATTGAGGTGCTCCTATGTTGGGTGCATAAATATTTACAATTTTTATATCTTCTTCTTGGATCCATCCCTTGATCATTATGTAGTGTCCTTCTTTGTCTCTCTTCTAATAGTCTTTATTTTAAAGTCTATTTTGTCTCATATGAGAATTGCTACTCCAGCTTTCTTTTGGTTTCCATTTGCATGGAATATCGTTTTCCATCCCCTCACTTTCAGTCTGTATGTGTCTCTATCTGAAGTGGGTCTCTTGTAGACAGCATATATATGGGTCTTGTTTTTGTATCCATTCAGCCAATCTGTGTCTTTTGGTGGGAGCATTTAGTCCATTTACATTTAAGGTAATTATCGATATGTATGTTCCTATTCCCATTTTCTTAATTGTTTTGGGTTCGTTATTATAGGACTTTTCCTTCTCTTGTGTTTTTGTCTAGAGAAGTTCCTTTAGCATTTGTTGTAAAGCTGGTTTGGTGGTGCTGAACTCTCTCAGCTTTTGCTTGTCTGTAAAGGTTTTAATTTCTCCATCAAATCTGAATGAGATCCTTGCTGGGTAGAGTAATCTTGGTTGCAGGTTTTTCTCCTTCATCACTTTAAATATATCCTGCCACTCCCTTCTGGCTTGCAGAGTTTCTGCTGAAAGATCAGCTGTTAACCTTATGGGGATTCCCTTGTGTGTTATTTGTTGTTTTTCCTTTGCTGCTTTTAATATTTTTTTTTTGTATTTAATTTTTTACAGCTTGATTGATATGTGTCTTGGTGTCTTTCTTCTTGGATTTATCCTGTATGGGAATCTCTGTGCTTCCTGGAGTTGATTAACTATTTCCTTTCCCATATTCGGGAAGTTTTCAACTATAATCTCTTCAAATATTTTCTCAGTCCCTTTCTTTTTCTCTTCTTCTGAACCCCTATAATTCGAATGTTGGTGCATTTAATGTTGTCCTAGAGGTCTCTGAGACTGTCCTTAGTTCTTTTCTTGCTTTTTTCTTTATTCTGCTCTGCAGTAATTTCCACTATTTTATCTTCCACGTCACTTATCCATTCTTCTGCCTCAGTTATTCTGCTATTGATCCCTTGTAGAGTATTTTGAATTTCATTTATTGTGTTGTTCATCATTGCTTGTTTCATCTTTAGTTCTTCTAGGTCGTTGTTAAATGTTTGTTGACCTTTGTCTATTCTATTTCCAAGATTTTGGATCATCTTTACTATCATTATTCTGAATTCTTTTTCAGGTAGACTGCCTATTTCCTCTTCATTTGTTAAGTCTGGTGGGTTTTTATCTTGCTCCTTCATCTGCTGTGTGTTTTTCTGTCTTCTCATTTTGCTTATCTTACCGTGTTTGGGGTCTCCTTTTTGCAGGCTGCAGGTTCGTAGTTCTTGTTGTTTTTGGTGTCTGTCCCCAGTGGCTAAATTTGGTTCAGTGGGTTGTGTAGGCTTCCTGGTGGAGGGGACTAGTGCCTGTGTTCTGGTGGATGAGGCTGGATCTTTTCTTTCTGGTGGGCAGGTCCACGTCTGGTGGTGTGTTTTGGGGTGTCTGTGGACTTATTATGATTTTAGGCAGCCTCTCTGCTAATGGATGGGGTTGTGCTCCTGTCTTGCTAGTTGTTTGGCATAGGATGTCCAGCAGTGTAGCTTGCTGGTCGTTGAGTGAAGCTGGGTGCTGGTGTTGAGATGGAGATCTCTGGGAGATTTTCGCCGTTTGATATTATGTGGAGCTGGGAGGTCTCTTGTGGACCAGTGTCCTGAAGTTGGCTCTCCCACCTCAGGGCACAGCACTGACTCCTGGCTGCGGCACCAAGATCCTTTCACCCATTATTTATTCATCAGAATAAAAGGGAGAAAAAGTAGAAAGAAAGAATTAGTAGAAGAAAGAAAGAAAGAAAGAAAGAAGAAAGAAGGGAGGGAGGAAGGAGGGAAGGACAGAAAGAAAGAACGAAGATAAAATAAAATAAATTAAGAAAATAAAATAAAGTTATTAAAATAAAAAATAATTATTAAGAAAGGAAATTTTTTTCCAAAAAAAATAACAGACGGGTAGAACTCTAGGACAAATGGTGGAAGCAAAGCTATACAGACAAAATCTCACACAGAAGCATACACATACACACTCACAAAAAGAGGAAAAGGGGGAAAAATCATAAATCTTGCTTTCAAAGTCCACCTCCTCAATTTGGGATGATTCGTTGTCTATTCATGTATTCTACAGATACAGGGTACATCAAGTTGTTTGTGGAGCTTTAATCTGCTGCTTCTGAGGCTGCTGGGAGAGATTTCCCTTCCTCTTCTTTGTTCTCACAGCTCCCGGGTTTGAGCTTTGGATTTGGCCACGCCTCTGCGTGTAGGTCGCTGGAGGGCGTTTGTTCTTCGCTCAGACAGGACGGGGTTAAAGGAGCCGCTGATTCGGGGACTCTGGCTCACTCAGGCCGGCGGGAGGGAGGGGTACGGAGTACGGGGCGAGCCTGCGGCGGCAGAGGCCTGTGTGACGTTGCACCAGCCTGAGGTGTGCCGTGCGTTCTCCTGGGGAAGTTGTCCCTGGATCGCGGGACCCTGGCAGTGGCGAGCTGCACAGTCTACCCGGAGGTGGGGTGTGGATAGTGACCTGTGCTCGCACACAGGCTTCTTGGTGGCGGCAGTAGCAGCCTTAGCGTCTCATGCCCGTCTCTGGGGTCCGCGCTATTAGCCGCGGCTCACGCCCGTCTCTGGAGCTCCTTTATGCAGCGCTCTTAATCCCCTCTCCTCGCGCACGCACCAGGAAACAAAGAGGGAAGAAAAAGTCTCTTGCCTCTTTCGCCGGTCCAGACTTTTCCCTGGACTCCCTCAGTTAGTGGTGCACTAACCCCCTGCAGGCTGTTTTCACGCCGCCAGCTCCAGTCCTCTCCCTGCGCTCAGACCGAAGCCGGAGCCTCAGCTCCCAGCCCTGCTCGCCCCGGCGGATGAGCAGACAAGCTTCTCGGGCTGGTGAGGGCCGGTGGGCACCGATCATCTGTGCGGGAATCTCTCTGCTTTGCCCTCCGCATCCCTGTTGCTGTGCTCTCTTCCGCGCCTCCGAAGCTTCTTCCCCCCTCCACCACCCGCAGTCTCTGCCCACGAAGCGGCTTCCTAGCGTGTGGAAACCTTTCCTCCTTCACGGCTCCCTCGCACTCGGGCAGGTCCTGTACCTATCCTTTTGTCTCTGTTTATTCTTTTTTCTTTTGCCCTGCCCAGGTACGTGGGGGAGTTTCTTGCCTTTTGGGAGGTCTGAGGTCTTCTGCCTGCGTTCAGTAGGTGTTCTCTAGGAGTTGTTCCACGTGTAGATGTATTTCTGATGTATCTGTGGGGAGGAAGGTGATCTCTGCGTCTTAATCTTCCGCCATCTTCCCCTCGTCTCCGAGGGCTTATCTTTTTAAGAGCCCAACCTTTAAATAATCTTAAATGATTTGGAAGGAAGTTTTTGTTCTTTCTTTTTTCCTAAACTGCATTATTCCCTTTGACATTCAAATGCTTTTATAAAGATTTTTTTTTTTTTTTTTTTTTTACCTTTCCTTTGAGCCGGTTGAGAGGAGAGGGATTTTTCCCAAGACCACGGGCAACTGGGAAAGGAGTTAAGTCCCACTGCTCATAGAGGAGGGATCTCGACATTCTCCTCCCACCCACCTGCACTCTGGCTCTGTCATTCCTCATCCCATAGAACCAGATTAAGGTGGGGGCTGAGGGTGGCAGAGGCTGTTGGAAGGGCATATAACGGGGAGTAGCCAAATGGGGGGGCAGTAATTCATTCATTCAACAGATTTTTATTGAAGGCCCTCTGTGTCCCAGGCCACTGTACCAGAGCCAAGGCCTATGGGGCTGAAGTGGAGGCTCCAAGGAGATCTCACAGAGCAGATAACATCACAGATAACAAGTGAGAAGACCAATAATTAGAAACTATGATAAATCTTCTGAAGGAGATAAGCAAGGGCCAGAGACAGAGTAATGGGGTGGCCAGGGGAGCCCTCTCCAAGCAGAGTGCATGTGGGGAAAGGAGTTGAGTGTGGAAGGGTGAAGGGAACAGTATTTTCAAAGACCCTGAGGAGCAGAAGTTGGGTGTGTGTGAGGAGCTGGGTAAAGCCATGGCTGAGCTGGCTGAGCCTGGTGGGCCGGGGGCAGTGACATGGGTGGTGGGGTACTAGTAGGACAGGCAGGGCCAGCTCCTCTGGCCTTTGATGGGCACAGAAGGAGTTGGGATTGTGTTACAAGGCTAGTGGGGAGCCATGGCAGGCTCTTGAGCAGAGGCAAGGCACGAGCGGGTTGTCGTCAGATGCTTTCTCTGGCTGATGTACAGGAGTCAACCTACAAGGCATGGTCCTGGGCTGGGCGTGTGGTTTGGGTACTGGCTCTCCTCATCGTAAATAATTTCAATAGAGGGTGGTCTAGGCAGTAGACTTTTTAAACTTCCTATGAAAGTTCCCAGATGTGCCTATTTCTTACTGCTGTTTTACTTTAGGGCTCAGTCTGGTGGTTACATTTCTCTGTCCCTTTCCTCCCTCCCTCCCTCCTTCTCCCTCCTTAACTGAAGTCACCTTTGGTCTGAAAGTTTTGGGTGAGTTTGTGTCGTTGCTGTATTTTTTCAAGGGTGATCAATCCTACAGCTGTCGTAGGAAAATAGCAGGAACATTCATTTCTCGTGGTCACTCAGTGGTATGACAGGAAAAGACATTTCCAGTCACCGTGGTAAGAGCTCACGCAGGCCCTCCTCACCGCTGAAGGGAGAGTCGAAACGGTTCGCTGCCTCCCGGTTTAGTTTTAATTACTTCTGCTGCTATTAGACATCTTGTGACTCCAGCAAGAAGAACATGACGAGACAAGTTAGGAACGAAGCCTAGTGATGCATGCCTGCTGCCAGCCATTGAAAAAGCACTTCTTGTCAGCGTCTCAGAACAACCGCGTGGGCACCTGCCCCACTGCCACCGGTGCTGTTCCTCTTGGTGGGCTCAGAGTGGGGGCCTTGGCCCCCACCCAGGCTCCGCTGTCTTCTGAAGGCAGGCGGGAGACAGTGCACATTCCCAAGTAACAGCCCCCTCCTCCTGGAAATGGCTGTCCCTCCCTGCTCCCCATGCTGGGTGCAGTCACATAGTTCACTTGCTTTTCTCATTTCATTCTTAGTTCTGCCCTGTGGGTAGACACTCTTTATTACCACTCTCATGTCATAGCTGAGGAAATTCAGGCTCAGAGGGATTAAGCCACTAGCCCAGGAGCCCACCACTCTGAAGCTGCGGGGTCTTTGATCGTCATCCACATCAGACTGTTCACACCTGTGGGGGGACTTGCTAAAAATGTTTCCTAGGTTCCATTCTCTGCAGGCCTAGCCCTAGGATTGGCATTTTGATAGGTGGCTCATAGACCCTCCTCTGCTCAGGGAAGCTGGGGCCACTGAGAAATGCCATTCGCCTGGGTCCTGTGCCCCGTGGATCGGGCAGGGTCCAATCAGGAACAGAAATCCACTAGTTATTTTAGCAAAGAGTATTTAATATTAAGAATCATTAAGCAGAAAGGGCAAACAGTCTAGGATATCATGGCAGTAGCAACTGTAGGAAAAAGCTGCCACCCCTGTGGCTGGTGGGGGAGGGCAGAAGAGGAGAGGGGAAGAGAAGGTCATTATTAAAACTTAGAAGCTGGGAGGAGCGGACTCAAAGGGCTAGGACCCAGACCTCTGAAGAGGACACACCGGCTTGAAGGTGCCGGGGTCTCTGAACCCAGAGGAGGGTCCTGAGCAGCCAGGATCCAGACTCTTGAGGAGGGGGTTCTGGAGTCTCTGAGGGGGATGCAATGAGGGGGGGGATGCAATGAAATGGATTCTGTGAGTGTTGGGAACACTGCAAACTGGATTTATTCACTGCTGTTGGAATGAACTGCCCCTACCGGGGTGAAGAGGCCTCACTGGAGTGATGGTACTGGGGCCAGGAAGCCAAGAGGGAGCACTCGGAGGGAGCAAGTCCCTTCTCCTTCCTTCATCCTTGCGGCCTCCCCAACACTGACCCTTTTGGCAGAGCCTCACTGGAAACAGCTGCCAAAGCAGAAATGTGGTTTGCAGAGCTCCAGCCCCAGTCTCACAGAGCCCAGAGAATTTGGTGATGAGACACATTAGCTCATTAACTGGCACACCCAGCAATAAGTGGAAGCTTGATGAATAAGTTCAACATCATTTGCAGGCTATTGACATGTCAAGTTCTTATTTTCTGCATTTTTGTTTCTCTTTGACTACTGAATAGGGCCCTTGGGGAGTAGGCAGGGGTAGGGAAGCTATGCTGCCTAAAGGAAAGAGGGAGGTATCTGGATGCTGACAAATCTGTTTCCCCCCCATCTGTGTAAAATGTAGGTAATTTCATGTGTCAATTCCTTGTAGTGTTGTTCAGAATTAAAGATGATGTGCTTCTAAGCTCAGTGCTGGGCACAGAGTGGGAAGACTGCATGATGCTATATCATCATTGTCACCATGATTGACAACCATTCACATTGTTAAAATCCCTCTGTTACAGCCAAAATGTAGTTGTACTGGATGAATTCAAGATGGTATAGCAATAATTTTTCAGATGTGGAAAATAGAAAGTATTCTTTTATCCTTGAATATGGATCACTCCTATGTGGTGTCTTGGTTGACTTATAAGAAGATTAAACTATTCAGCTGCATTTAAAAATACATTTCCAGGCCTTTCATTTTACCTGTTTCCTGAATAAATATATATATGCAGTATCTGTTTTACCTAAACTTCTGGCACTTAGGAAAATATACTGAGATATATTTGACTGTTCAGTATCATTAATTAATGATATACAATAGCTAATGTTCTTCGGTACAGATGAGCAGACTGTCTTGGTGAAACGTAAAAAGGAGATTGAAAAGTTGTGTTGTTTTATATTATTTGTCCCTTTTCTAGAGTGGCAGTCAAGGCCTAGACAGCCTGGGTGGGTGTCCAGGATATAGTGTTTCTGAGCTGGGTGACTTTGGGCAAGTGATTGACTGTCCTTGTGCTTAGTTTCCTCATCTAGGAAATAGGGGGCAAGCACCATGCCGCCCTCACAGGGTTGCTGTGGGAACCAGATGAGTAGCGCCAGAGGCTAGCAAGTCCTCATTTGCCCCCTTCATAAAACTCCCCTCTAGGTGGTTTGGTGGGAAGACCCCTGACAACTGGTCCATGAGGCACTGAGGACTGTGAACTTGTTGGCCAGGTAAACAGAAGTCTCTTCCAACAGAGGCTCCTCACCTGAGGTAGCCGGAAGCTGGCCTCCTGGGGGAGGCTTGCTCAGGCTGAGCCCATCTTGCACGTTCATCATCTCACCAGTGAGCTGTTGCCCCCTTTTCTGCATTTCCTTTGTAGGATGGGCCAAGGAGGGGGCTTAGCAGGGTTGAGAAGAGGGAAAGATGCCCTGGTGTGCTGGGAGTTAGGAGCACCCAGGCATGGAGGCCAGCATATGCTTCTCCACCCCTGCCACTCTCATACATGCACATAAATTGCAGTCAAACCACATCTCTTCTTAATTCTCAGGTAGACTGGTTTCATTGGAAGTAGGCATTCCAGAGACTGTTATCCACACAGCAGCCAGACACTTTGGAAACCGGAGGCAGATTGTGCCAGTGAGCCTCCAGACTTCCACTAGCTCCCCGCTCTGTGCCAAGTTTAAACCAAAGTCCCAAGAGAGTACCTCAAGGCCTGGTTTGATGGGTGCCCATTCATGCTGACCTCTGTCTGCTCCACTCTCCTCGCACAGCCCACTACTCTCAGGCCTTTGGACGTCTGCAATTCCTGTGCCCTCCACCTGGGGCTCTCTGCCCCCAGATTTCCACATTGGCTCACTCCTCACTTTCATCATGTCCTTGCCCAGACAAACCTACCCTGACTACTTGATTTAAAGTTACCCCCAGACAGACCTGATCTCCAGCAATCTTAGTTACTGATTTCCTTTTGGTGATAGCCTTTTCATCTTGTAATGTATTAGATAAACATCACAAGAAAGTAACTGTGTTCATTGTCCCATCCATCAGAAGCAGAACTTGATCCCAAAAGCCCAACAGGAAGAATCCCCAGTCCCAAACCTGACCCTGAGCTTTGCCCCTTCTGGTACGTTTTGCTTGTTTCATGTTGATAGGTCTTCATCCCAGAGGAGCCCTTTGCGTTTTTAGCTAACTTTATTGGTAGAGAAATCACCCTTATGCCTCATAAATGAAGCTCCTTCTTCCAGTGGATTTCGGGAAATCCAGTATTCTCCATAGGCTGACCCTTGCATTACCCCTTCAAACATCTGAGGATAAAACCTGAGGCTCCCAATGCCAAATAAGTTTGGCCATCGACCTGTTATCCATCTGACTACCCTTACCTTAATGATTTCCATAAAAAGTACAACGGGAGGAGATTTATAGGGCTTAGCAAATATGTTCCGTCACTGCAGCCCTGCACTTTAGAAACTTCTCTCGGCTCAGAGCCTCCCATAGGAGCCTTTCCACTCCCTCCCAGGGTCTTCACATTAAAGCTGCCTTTGGTTCGGTGTTCACTGTTCCATATATAATAACAGATTTGGTCCTATCCTCTTCACTCCTTGGAGATTCCCGTCTACAAAACAAAACAGCTGGTGGTGGTGACTGATGGGGGAGACTTGTATGAACTGCATGTTAACTGTCCAGCAGGAAGCCTGCTGCCTGATGTGCCTTATTAGAAAGCAAATAGGCCCAAGTGGAGGCCCAATCTCATTGGAATGCTAGCTGAACTGGAGACGTACAGGGAGGATTAGCTGCATGGCCCCACAGCCTCTTGGGGCTACATTAGGTCCTGGAACAGATTTCCAAGGCACCCTCTGTTTTGGAGAGGGTTAACCTGGCTATGGGCAGGGACTTGGAGCCTTTTGGGTTGGAGCCTGAATTTTTGGCACTCTCATCCTTGGTTCTATGAATCTTATCCTCAGAACTCATGGAAATGTTAGGGCTTTTAAGATTTGGATCATATTAATTTGCCTTCACATGATTTGTTTCTGTGCCTCAGTGGGACAAAGACAAGAAGTGATGGTTTTAGAATTTTGAAGAAGACTTTTCCGGTTTATACTCCAAACGGAAGGATGTCTGTGTGAGCCAAAGAGACACAGAATAATTGTCTCAACCCTCCTAAAAATACTGATCCTTTCTCTTCCTCTGGACTTAGGAAATGGCCTGTTACGTGCTTTTATCATTAGAAAAAAAAAAAAAAAGGACTAATAAAGGGGAACTAACCCTTCCAAAAAAAAAAAAAAACCAGCAAGAGTAATCTTAAGGGATGGACAGTTGGCCCCCTGACATCAGGAGAAAGAGGTGGAGCTCTCTGAGCTAATTTATAAAACAGCCTTGTAGCTGTTGTAGCTTGTTGTAGCTCCTTCCCAGTTTTCTTGCAAGAACCATTAGAAAAGTCATGTGGTGGTAACTTGTGGTTAACAGAGGGAAATGGGACAAACTTCTCCAGGAAGGCAACAGTGTGAACGAGTCAGGATCCCTGAAAAGACCTAGATGGGACCTGAGATGTGAGAATGCAAAAGTGTTTGAGAGGAGTCCTCCAGACCTTTCTGGAAGAATCCCCCTCTTTCCTTGCTGTGGCCGTTGTCTTCACTGACTTAATTTAAAAACTGTAGCTGCAACCAACCACCTTCTGTTCTCTCATTGACTTTGCAACCTGCCAGTTCATGGTGGGGAGCTCTGCGGGCCTCAGGGTCGTGAGCCCAAGAGGGTGTTAGGGACAGTGCAGGGCCTCCTGTTGTCCTCAGCCCAGCTGGGCCTAAGGGGCGATGCTGAATTGTCTACCCCTCCCATCACCCAGCTTCTCTGCATTCTCTGTTTGGTGACTTGGCCTTCGAGGTGCCAGGACTTTGATCAACCTGTGGCAGAAGGTTTGTGTGAAACCCTTCCTGGCTTCCTTTTTTTACAAACACAAATGGGATCTGGAATTGATCCCAGATAATACATCTGCCTCTTAATTTCACTTCAGAAGGGCAGGATGACAAGAAAGGCGATGAAGACAACTAAATGCACTTATGATTTATGCCCCCTGTGATAAATTAATGGATGATTTCTCCCCAAAATGTGAACACTGCCTGGCTAACTCATACCAGCTGATGCATCTGTGAGACGCATAAGGTAATGGTGGCTGAGCCCCCTCCTTCCCATGTGCATGCCAGGCCTCGAACTCCGTACCCCAAGGATAGGGATGTGGACCTGTGAGGGGGGGTCGTCTATACGCAGTTAAGAAGGTGCTGCTTCGCTGCCATCTTTTTTTCTCCCTGGGTCTATGTTTCCCCTTCTTGTGGCCCTAATGGTACAGCTCTGTTCAGCCCGTCCTTGGTTCATCTCTAGCATTCCTTTCTGTACTGGCCTTTCTCTATGGTGAGTTAGATTTTTCCATTTCCTAAAGGTGATTTGATCAGGCCAGTTCTCACTAGAGTCCCTCAAAGTGAGTGGGGAGAGTGGAAAATCACATTAACTCTTTCACTAACTCCAGCTGCCTGCACTGAATCCCAGATGGCAAGGAGGTTCTGTGTTGAGGGCCAGTTCCAGGCCTTTGTAGGCAGCTCTCTGGAGTGCTAGCTTGGGAAGGGTTGCAAGTGCCCATCTGGCTGGAAAAGGGGCAGGGCCATGACCAGTGGGCAGTCTGCTGTGCACAAGAAGGCCAGTGGTGGCCCTCATGCACCATGTCCGCCATCCCTTTCCTCTGTGGTTTCTTCATATCCCAAAGGCCTCACCTTGCCTTTCTGGACTTGGAAAGCCATATCTACATGTTCCAAAATAGACTGTCATTAGAAATTTTTAAGTCTATGGAACCATTTTAGGCTGCTTGGCAGTCACATAGCAGCTGGATGACTTACTTCCCCACCTTTTTTTTTTTTTTTTTTTTTAAAGCATCGTCTGAAGCTAATTTATCCAGGAATAACTTGGGCTTTTGGAGAAAAAGTCACATTCGTTTTATAAGTTACATGCAAATGAAATGAGAGGTTGTGTCTCTCATTTTCCTCTTGTTGAAAATGTCTTTGTTACTCCATTTTTGCCTTTCTTGAGAAACACTCAGGATTGCCATTTAAAGAGTTACGTAACATTATTTTCCTTACCTTGCTTTCTGGAAAAAAAGTGCCAAAGCCATTTCCTGGGCCTAGACTGGGAGATGAGATCCCCTTTAGATGGGAAAAAGCAGAGCAAGAGGGTCCAGAGACTGGCGCTTTCTCCCGGAGGCCAGCAAGGTTGCTGAAGTTCCTTGTTGGAGTGAAAGCTCAGCATGGAGAGATGATTGGAGATGGAGGTGCTGGCTGTGAGCTGGGAATTGTGAGGCTTCAGCTGGAGTCTCTGATGCTGGGACCAGATCTCCCTGCTTCATACAGGCTATGTATAGAAAGGGGAAAAAACTGAGCCAGCCAGTACAGGTTGGTTATTTGATGTCTCTGCTTATACCTCATATTAACATTGCCCCAGCCAGAAATAATATACCTGCAGCTGTGTTTCTGTAGGACAACGGGGATATCTAGTAATATATCGGGCTAATCTAAGCTGCCTTTTCTCCAGCGATGCCCCAAGGGGGAGATATATACTCTACCTTTATGTTATCCAGTGGTACTAATCAGAAACCATTGCTGTGGAAGCGGCTTGTCCTGTTCGGTCCTCTTCTAATAGGAAATCCTAAATTAAAACAGAGTTTGATAGATTCTGCTTAATGCCAAAATGAAATCCTCACATATTTTGTTGGCTGTTACATAATCAGTTGACTTCTCAAAGGAGTTTTAATTATGCCTATGGAATAAGCTCAAGATAATGAAATGCATTCACCTCTCTGGCAAGCCGTCTATCTCTTAGTACGGAGTTCTGAGTCAGTCCTCTGGGGTTCTCCTTCTAGCTCGACCTATGAAGCTTTATTTACAGCCACAGAGCCTGGAAGTGAAATACAAACTTATTTTATATGTACTTCTTTTTTATTCCCTCTAAGAAAATCAGTTTTCCTTAGCTTCATATACTGCGTAAAGAGCCGTGTGTAAAGTAGCTGTACTAATCCCAGAACATTAAGAGTCTCCCCCCCGCCCCAATGCCTTACTAAGGCTCATAATCTCACAGAACTGCCAGAGATAGGAAGAGAATAATGACAAGGCCAAAGGGAATAAGTTCTTTGACTCTGAATTTCATTATCTGTAACATTAATACTTAGTAAAAGAGTTGGAGAGATGGATGGATAGATGGGTGTGTGGGTGAGTGGATGGTTGGATGAGAGGGCAGATGTGTATTTGAACAGATACATTAATTTTTAATCAGAAAGGGATATAGATGGAAAAGAACTAACTCAGAAAAGTCTACCTTTGGATATATTATTGTGGATTTGATTGTTAGAAAAAATTATGAGGAAAAAGAGGGAATTTATTATTAATAATAAATTAGGTCTAATTAAAAAATAAAGTGGGTCAATCAAACATAGAGTACCTTGAATTCCTATGCTTTTTTCATGCTGTGTCATTAGCATGTGACTGAAAGGGAAAAGACCCTAGTCTATATTCTTCCTTCACAGAACAATATTAATAGTAATATTTAATCAAGTGTGAACAGCCTGCAGAGTCCAGGAGGCTGGGATCTACCAGCAGGAGTGCTTCTCGGGTGATTGGTCCAACACTGGGGATGGAGAACCATGAAGTCAGAGTGTGGATATGGCTCCGACATTGTTCAAGGAGGCATCCTTGGCCTTTTGCTGTGTTTAATTACAGTGACAAAATCTCAGTCTCTGTTTACACAGGCTTATTTCTCAGGTGTAGAAATGTACTCTGAGCTCACTTCTGGCATTTGCTTTGCAGCAAGGGGAATTCTTTGTCTTTTAGATTAAAAACAAAATCATTCTGTTTCTTCTGACGTTACAAAAGTAAATATCTTCCCAAAGCTTCACAGATTGCTGTGGTGGTAAATCAGTTTGCCACTTAAGCCACTTGACACAGGTGACGAGGACCCTGGAAGGAAACCCCCATACCATTGATAAGGAACCACTCAATTGTGTGCTTGCTCTTAGCATTCCTTCAAGACCGCCATCCTCACGTGGCCTACAAGGCCCTGCAGGGGTCTGGCGTTTAATCTCTCCCAGGATTCACTGCAAACCTGGCTTTTTTCTGTGCCAAGATACCTCTCTCCCTCCCCTAGAGGGCATTTGCAGATGCTGCCCCACGCCTGGAGATCCTCCTGTTCATTACTCAAAAAAACACACGCTTTTCAGATTTTAACTCTTGTCCCCTGTGCCCCCGCCTAGATCATATTCTTTTGTCCTGCTTTCACGTGGGGGCAGTATTCCTTTCCTTCTGAGCGTTGATGTCTGTTTCTTACATTCTCATCAGTGGAATTGTCTTACTGTTTGACTCCTTCATTAAACCATATGCTCCACACAGTAGAGCAGGACCATCTTCATGGGCTTGGTACTGGCAGTTGCTCGGGGCTCCTCATTCAGAAGGGCTCTGTGCTTGGCTTTAATGCTCTGCTATTGCCATCTTGAAATCCTTTATACTTTTCTGAACAATGGCCCTAACAATTTAATTTTGCAAATCATATGGTAGGTCCTGGGTTGGAGCCATGTGTTTCTATCAGGTTTCCAGCATGTGGTATATGCTCAAGACATATTTTGTAAAGGAATGTTTCAGTGACAAAAGATGGTCTCCTCGCATTAGTGCCTGCAGTATAAAATGCTTAATACCTCATATCAAGTCAGGATGTTATATATTTCCTTGGCAGCTCACTACTTAGTCTTTTCATAAGTTTGGCAAATGCAACCAAAAGTGAATTAAAAAGACATGCATATTTTGCTCTAAGAAAAAAAAAATTGATTGTATAAAAGGAAGTGTAAAAATGGGCTGGCCTGTTAATTTTTTGTTCTATATTTAGAACTGAAAGGGTAATGTTTAGAGAGCCAAAATGCTAATTGTCTTGCAAAGAGTGCTATAATAAGCTGGGGCAAATACTGCATTGGGGAAAATATCTTTCAAATGGTAGAGGAAGTTGAAACAGTGACTGGGGCTCCTCTGAAGTAAATATAACGCTTTCCCCTATGCAGGGCCAAGGAAATCCTGAAATAACAAAATGTCCAGTTTGATCTTTGCATCATGTAGTTGGGGAAACCTTGCTTTCTCATACAGCAAGCTTGGCCAAATATCTGCTGAGGAGTTCATGGAGAAATGGCAGGTGTCACCATTTTGTACAGTGTGCCCATAAGTTTTCTGTCACTTGTCTAAGTTGGACACGTTTTCCCCATTCTCCCTTGCCCACCCCAAAGGTGACTGCTGCAGATTGCAGAGTTGGCAGGATTTTCCAGGCTGTGCTGGCACAAACTGTTAATAAATTAGGGGCACAGAAGTGTGATGGCAAGGCGTTTCCTCCTGGAGTTCATAGGCCTTCCAGAACATTTATGTCTCATTACAGCCCGTACAGTAGTTTATGCCCTAATAAATCAGAGAGGCTTTGCAGAGATGGGCTGAACTGTAATGAATCTTTATGTTGGCATTTTCCCTTTACAGAAGTAAATAATGGAGCAAAACCGCCCCATCTGGCCACTCTGTTAAGAGAGAACTCACAGCAGGAGCTATTTGCTCAAGCATGACAAAGGTCACTGCAAAGGTAGCAAGAGCAAGGGGTGGCAGTTAGGGCTGTGAGTGACAAGGTGGAATGAAGCCATTTATGAGCCTTTATCATTGTGATTATAGGCATTAGCTGGACTGCCAGAGTCCTGTTCTCCCTTCCTGTGATGGGCCTTGGGTCTTCACTGAATTTTCACATTTAATTTCCAGACCTGTTGGATGTTTTGCAAGCAGTACAAGTAGACACACACCTGCAGCATGGCGTGTGGGCCCATTCACTTTGATTTACATTCTATTATCTTAATAAAGTATGCTTTCAGCTAACTGGAAATTGTTGCCAAGCAGAGGAAAGGGAGATCACCTTCTCTCTGTTTTCCTTCACCAGTGCAAAGAGATGTGTGACGAAAGCCAAGTAAATATGGAAATTATTATTAATTATGTGGTGATGGACAGAAATGTATTATTCTGGCTAGGAAATCAACTTCTCTCTAGTAGAGGTTTACCAGATGTATTTAAAAAAAAAAAAGTGTATGAGTCACATTAAAAACAGTGCCTAGAAATAAGTGACAAATTTGTTTTTGATGTTTGTGCATTTTTGCAAGGGAACCCAGCCTCCATTTTGGAAGTTAACAAATATTGATCATTTCCTTTGTTCCTGGTAACTGGAATCTGTTTTCATTGGATGAAAATTTACATCTAGCTAAGTCAAAGACTTAACTTGTTTTTCCCTGCTTTTTTCCACCCTAGTTGGTCTGAGTTCCTGCCCTTTGCAGGGCTGTGGAGAAACTTTGGATGTGCCTGGGCTGCTTATTTGTGTTTACAGAGAGATTTCTGGGAGCCCTTGGAGGGGAGAGTATATCCAGCTATTTCTATTCCATAAAGAATTCCTGGTGCCTCTTCAGTAACCACTTTGCTACTGGGAAGGCAGAGGAGAAGCAAGTGAGGGAGCACGCGATTTATCAAAAGTGACAAGGAGAACAGAGCTCCTCCATCAGCCTCAGCTCTCCTCATATTTACATAACACCTTCCTTCCAGTGTTTTCCCCAGCAGATGGCCAGGTGAGGTTCATGGACTCTGCACAGAAATACAGCTGCAAGGGGCAGGCACAGGGAATATTTTGGGCTCTCTCCCAGCAGAATTACACAATAGTCCATGGAGGGAGGGAGGAGGAGGCAAGGAGGCAAGGTCACTCCCTAGCTAAAGAAGTTCTGGAAATGTAGACTCAGTGCCAAGTGCGGCTTGCAAATTGGGAGATTGCCAAGGCCCAGCACCCCAAGACTCGGGGAGGAAGTCAAATCCTTGAGGAGTCAGTAATTGACCATGAGTGAGTCTGCCCATCTGCTCTGCTGTAATGGGAAAGTTAGTGAGACTTGATGGGGTCACAGAAGGACATTAATGCATTGACTGAGATGATTGGGCTCTGCCAAGGGCAAAAAGAGTCTACCCTTCAAAGGGAGCCTCCAGGTAAGCTGGAAGTTCTCTCATCGTCCTGCTTTATCAAGATCCCAGAAGCAAATGAGGCACCTGCTCTGTCTTTGACTTGGCTCTGGGGCTGCTGAGTCTGTATCAGGAGACCACATTTGGTACAGGATGTTGAACACACACAACTTTTTTTTGGTAAGGTTTCCATTTGAAACCGGCTGAGCCATAGCAGGTAATTAGCACCTTTGCTGTTGGAACAAGTGGAGCTTTTATTGGTTGGTTTCTTAATCAGGTTGACCAGTTGGTAGTTCTCGGTAAGAAAGTTGACAGAGAGAGAAGGGGATGATGTGTGTCCCTGGGGATGAGGCCAAGCTGAGAAAACACCCTGAGGGTCTCAGTTCAGTGCCCCACCCTTACTGCCATGTTCTAACTCTACCATGCAAGTTCTAACCCTGCAAAGGGCTTTTTCTTCCCCTGAGATACTGGGCAGATCCCAAAACTTGATCATAGATCACATTTCTAGTCTCTAAAGTGCACTGATGTGGACTCTGGCCTCATCTTAGAATAAAGATGAAAGATAAAAAGGGTTTGTTGGGAATGGTCTGTGGTATCCCAGACATGAATATGTTGGTTTTGTAACTCAGCGTCACATTTATGGCTCGGACAGTACTGTGGAGATATCCTGGAGGTGACAGCTTGACATAGCCAAGATGCCAGCTAAGCCACTTTCAAACTGGGTGACCTTGTGCAAATGCGTAAGGCATTGGCGCCTCGGTCTCTTGTGTGTGAATGAGGATGTTTGTGTTAACTCTCCCAGGGTTATTATGAGGGTTAAAGCAGATGATGCATGTAAAGCCATAGCACGGTGGCCTGCATGAAGTAACTACTCAATAGATGGTAACTGTGATGATGAGGAAAATGATGACAACATTGTTACTTTGGAAACCCAGAGTCCAAAGACCTGGATGCTAGTTTACAGGTGACAAATAGATTTAATTTCAGATGCCATCTTCTGTGGTGTTGAGCAAGATTCCGAGACTGCCTATGGGCTCAGTGAGAGAACACTGAAATCAGTTAGGGATATCTGCCTAATGAGAGATAGAATCAAGGGTGATGGTGCTCTCTCTGATATTTCACTGCTGCCTTAAATAGCTGTGTAATTTGGGAATAAATACACCTCTTTTGAATCTATTTTTTTAACCTATAACATGGGAAGGTTAGGCCAGGTCAGTTTTCTTGGAAGTGTTCAGCTGAATGTTAGAAGATGTTGGGGGTCAAGGTAGAAAATATTCTTAGGGTAGGTTTTGGAAATGCTGTGTATAATTTAACAAATTGAGGCAGGTTTCTTTATTGCAGGACTTCTCAGAACCCTTAATCTGCTTGAAAACTCCAAGAAGGGACGTTCTTCCCAAGCTTGCTGATCATGAATACATTTATTTTCATAGCCTCAGCAACTTGTGAGACTAGTGTTGCACAGAATGGACTTTGAGAAATTAGATCATTCCCAAGGTCCATTCTTTCTCTCCAAAGTCTCGAAATCTGTCTCAAAAGCTCAGATAATTTAATGACTCCCTTTCCCCACCATGAACTTTTCACCTCTCATCGAAATGCAACTTTTTCTGAAGAGCCACATTTAAATGATATGGCTTCACACATCATTTAAATGTATGGAACACATTGGTTGGAACAACTTTGAAAAATACCAAAGGTAATGTTTGGTAAAACATTAATCCTTAACGTTTATAAACTCTTCATTCGGAATCTCAGCTTCAGTTGCAAATCATTCTGATGGATTTGGCTCATTCTCTGGCTAAAGCACTTCTTTCTCAATGTTTAACCTTCCTGTTTGGACTGGTGTGCTCTGAGGACCTGTCTGCTGAGAGACATTGCACTCTCTCCTCTCCACCTTATATTCCATTTGCCTCCTCAACCTGTCTAGCCTGCCTAAGAGGCAAAGGAAAGCCCCAGTCTGTCTTTACACTTGACAGGCCAGCATCTGTGTCTTCCATGGTAGGTGAGGAATAGCAACAGAAGTGGCCAGGGTGACACTGGAAATCTAAAGGTTTGTGTTGATTTCTCATTAATAATAACTTTCACTTTTGTGTCATCCCCAAAGGTTGTTGAAACAATTTTTTGGTAGCAATAATGCCATGCGGTGACTTTGGGTAATTGGTCTCTTTTAGCAAGCAAAAACTTAGAATGTGCTTGGAACATAAATATGGCCCCCGGTGTTCCTTTATTCTGCTGCATTATTTCCCCAAAAGGGTCTCACAGAGAACAGGGCCCTTTCATTCATTCATTCCTTTGTTCACAAGTGAGTAAGTGAAAGAGGAGAAGGGAATGTTGGAGGTTAGGAGTGAGAAAGTTAGGGGGATGGAATTTTGATGAAAGAAATAAGGGAGTTCTTGTCTCTGGAACGTTGGGCAAAGAACTGACCAGGAGAAAAGTAGGATACCCATCCATGGGGAGGACCCACTTGAGATTTCTAATGATCAATTAAAAGTGGAACTGGTCAACACAGTTACGTGTTTTTCTCCAGATGTGTTTAGCTGCTTGCTTAGCAACACAGAGGAGGTAGAAATTTGGATTTAATCAGGGTCGGGGTGCAAGTTGGATGGAAGGAGTGTTAATGGAACTGAGAGTGGATTCAAAGGGAATGAGCCTTGGAATCTCAGGTGGGTAAGGAAGGAAGTGAGGGTAACAGGCAGGTGTTAGGCAATGGAGGATCAGCTATTTTGAGGTCCCAGTGGAGGGAGGTGAGCTGGTGGTCTGACAATTGAGTACAGAAAATTGAGATTTTGGAGGTAACTTGGTATTGACAATAATAAAGTATGGACAGTGACAATGATTTTTCATCAGACTAGATAGACCATTCATGTGCCCTGTTGTTGATTCCATCTCCTGACCTCCTGATCACTCATGAATACTTTAGCATTGGGCTCACTGCCTCTCTCTCCACCATCTTGTTGTCATTCTTTGACATTAACGTTGACACAGGTGGATCATCTGCCTTCTAAGTTCCTTAACACCATCCCTCCCAAAGGTAGTCTCTACCCACTTCAAACACCTACTCCCTTGTTTATATCCTAGACTTTGAATCAGTTTTTCTTTCTTCCATAGAACCCATTTAAAGGAACTGTGTTCCTTACACATAACAGAGCTGATTGAAGGAAAAGTAAATGGGAGTTTGGAATGGATGCATTGGTTTCATTGCCAACTTGTGCCTGAGTCTTGGCAGGACCTTGATAGATACTGACTCTATACCTAGGCACTGTTGGGTTGCTCTGTACCTCCTACAGCAGGGTGTATGTTGTAGGGTGGTGAACAGGGGTGTGTGCTGGTCCCTACATGCTGGACTGTTTGCAGAACAGAGGAGTTCAGATAAATGAGCCAGATGGACGGAATCTGGGAAAATGACTTGCTGCTTCATCTTGGTATCTAGGTCATTGGGATGGCCATTCCCATGGGCTGGAAGGAATTCCAGTGAGCACAGATCCAACCTTCTTTCTCCAAGGAGAACTCCTGACATTCTGTTAGCCAAAGAAGGTCAGAGGAGCACTGCCAGCTGCCTGCCAAAGAGAGGGCAGAGTGGACTAACTGAAACTAAAAATAAACCTTGACTGGAATTGCTCTTGTAGGTGGAGGGAAGATAGACTGGCCAGAGCTAAGAATTTTGAGGCCATCTCTGTTGCATTTAACTTTGATCCCTAAAATCACCGAGGTTGAGGAATTGTTTTTGGCATCAGCTAGGTAGTCTGATGTCCATACTGCGTTAGTGCTGGCTCAGCACATGTAGGGAGCTGGTACTTACGGAATTTTTTTTTCTTTTTTAAACTCAAATGATGTGTGGTATTTGAGAGTCAGAAAGGAGTTAATATATGCATATATCATACATATATATATGACCTTGAGCACAGCCCCCTGGTTAAATAAATAGATGTGGTCCCAAGAACATAACTTACCCAATTTACTTTAGAAGCTTGTGTTTTCTTTTTTGTACCCCAAATTGTATAACTTTACATGCTAAACTTAAAACTGTTGAAATTTTGGTTGCTCTTGAATGGAAAATAGTAACAGTACTTGTTATCATGAGCCTTATGGCCATTTGCTAGAAGGTAAACTCAGCTGGCTTATTTTATACAAGGAAACCTGGGTTTGGTAGTTCTACAAGAGGGAAAAATAAAAAGGAAAGGCAGACCTGAGCATATGTGATATCTTCCAAGTTTTCTCTTTTTCATGGCCAAGAGCTGTAAATGGCAAGATTAATTTGATATTTGAACTAAGAAAAAAAATTAGCTCTCATCACCTGAGCTTACAAATGGTTATCTTCAATAAAAAGTATTGGCCTCTATTTCAAGACAAATGTAAATTGACAAATATAAATTCTCTTCAAATAAGCATCAGGGTTTAACATAACTTCAAAAGTTCATTATGGATTGTGTAGTATGACTAGATGAAAATTCAATTAATGGTTGAAACAATTATAGTAATGGTATTTGAAGAATTGTCTTTTGTAGCCAAAGTACTTTCTTTTATACTCTTCTGTCCCAGGAATATGTTGTAAATGATGTTTTATTTTATGAAATACTATAGTTTTTATCCCAGTCAATTCATTATTTGGGTGGGAAAAAAGTCAAATCTCCGAACCAAAGAGAATATTGGAATTGTGTTGTAGTGTCCATAGGGGTATTGCTTGATTGATTAAGCCTTGGAGGAGGGGGGAGAAAAGAGAGGAATTTTAGTCTTAAAAATATATGTTCAAAAAAAATGAAGGCCAAGGTTCAACTCCTCCACAGTTTTAGCAGCTTAGGAGGTTTTGTTTTATCTGTATCAATTTAAATCACTTGATTTTATAACTCAAATTCTTAGACTGGAAAGTTGTATGCTTTGATATTTTTATTTCAACTAACAGTAAGGGTCTTTTAAAGCAACATTTTCATGGTTAATCAAAATGACTCTGTTAACTTTGGAGTTACAACTAAAGAGTGGTGAGAAAGAGATAAGAGCTAGGAAAGGGAGCAACAGCCACTCTTTAAATTTTTCACATACACAAAAAAATAAAAATAAAGAAAAGTTTGTCATGACAACAAAACAAATACATGTTCATCAGAGACAGAGAAAGAGCAGTGGGCCACAGTATTTAGAAGTGAAAGTTGAGTTACCTTTAGAATCTTCACTGATAAATTTATGATGAGAGAAAGAAATGAAGCAAGAGGTGAAAATTTCGCAGAATTTTTCAGAAAAATGATGATTTTAAAAAAAGAAGTAGATGCAGGTGGCTATAGATAGGCCTTATTTTTGAAGACTTCTACTGAATATGATAATCTGAATCTGAGGGATCTGAAAAAAGGTCTATAGAGACTTAGATCAGTGGGGAGGGAGGGGCCTAGGACAGTAGGTTTTCTCCCATTTTAGACGAGCCCTTCTAATTTGGCTAGAGGTTTCTAAGAGTGAAGTGGTCTGGTCATGGCAGAAGTTAAAGTGCCTTCTCTAAGATTCAGTGACTGTGTGATTTCAAGTTTGCTGTTTGTGTAGAATAAGGAGGCAAGAAGGGAGACTTCCAGTTGAAGAATTCAAGAGGAAGAGATTTTAATAAGAGAGGAGGGACATAGAGGAAATCCCAGAACTCCAATGGAGGGAAAAGAACAAACTTAAAAGTAGATGAACAAGTTAATTAACTGCATAGACGTTTCTGCATTTGGGAAAATTTGCTTTTTCTTCACATTTAAAATTATAAATGATGATGTTTCCCGCAGTCTACAGAGAATTGAAGGCAAAGACACTGACATCACAATCAGATGGGGAAAACATACAGTGGCAGCTCAAGTAAGGGGCTGGATTGGAATCCTGAGGAAACTGGTTCTTAAACATAGGTATTCAAAATTCAGGTATAAGTCTCTTCTTAGTGGAGAGTGGCACAAGTCAGGATGAAAGATGCTTACATTTGGCCAGCCAGAAACACCAAGAGTTGAGAAGATGGGTAAAAAGGCTCAAGACTTACCTGCCAGTCATTCTCTGTAGAGAACCTCCTCA
>NW_006771890.1:1516359-1566558 GCF_000442215.2 Lipotes vexillifer
AGGGAAATCCCTTTGTCTGTAGGGTCCCCTCCGCTTGAGCCCCATAGGTCCTTTTCTTAGCCTCCTTAATGCTCCCTTAAACTCCACAATGGAAGTGGAGGGGCTTTGAGGCCCTTTGAATCCTCAAGTATAAATATAAAAACTGCAAAATAATCAGACCTGCAAGGCTGCCAGAACTGGCCGGCTCTCAGCGTATTCCTGGGTATTGTTACATTCAGAGGCTTGCCTCTGCCTAGATCTCCTTAAAGTGCACTCTCTTCTTTTCCTGCCTTAGATGCCAGGGAGAGAGGCTGAGGGAATAGGAAGTTCAGGGACTGTCAAGGAGGAGATTGAGGACTCTAAATCTGGAATGAGGAGCCTCTTTACATGCATCAATCCCAAGAGAGTTGGAGCAGCAAAGAGTCCAAGCCATGGTCAAGTCCCCTGTGGTTTTGCAAAACGTGTATCTCCAAATATTTGTTCAATGCCATACCCTCTGCCTAGGATGACCCCTAATCTCTCTCTCAAACCCCTACTCATCCTACAAGTCCACACTTAGAAAACGCTTGTTGCTGGCAGTTTGCTGACTTAAGAAATGGATTCAGGAGTCCATGTAAACCATTCCTTGAAAGTGTGCTTCATGGTGGGTTCAAGGTCAACAAAATGAGAGACCTGCTCAGCATTGAGAAGGTAAGTTGGACTCAAAGGAGAAACCATTTCCCATTTTTAAATAAAATGGCAAATCTAATCCAACTACTTCCTGTAGTGAATAAAATGACCTTTTTGGCAATTGCCAAATTTGCAAGTTATTAGTTTTTATAATGCCCTGGGGAAATAATTGCTTGTCATTTTGACCCAATTAAATTCTGGCCCCTTTATAGGGATAGTCTTAATTTAAATTTTGAAACTTTAAAAATGCAGAATCAGGGCTTCCCTGGTGGCGCAGTGGTTGAGAGTCTGCCTGCCGATGCAGGGGACACGGGTTCGTGCCCCGGTCAGGGAGGACCCCACATGCCGTGGAGTGGCTGGGCCCGTGAGCTGTGGCTGCTGAGCCTGTGCGTCCGGAGCCTGTGCTCCGCAATGGGAGAGGCCACAACAGTGAGAGGCCCGCGTACCGGGAAAAAAAAAAAATGCAGAATCAAATTTTTTATTGCCCGTCTGACCCTGAATCAGTGTGATAGATATGAATGAAATTTTTTGTTGCTGTTAATTTAAATTCTAAAACCTATACCTTATGAATGCTTATAATGGTAGGAAGAGATATTTTAGTTCTTCATCTTTCATGTAGGAACAAAAGATAGTTTTATCATGCAAATCACTTTTGTAAGGGTGAGTTGTAGTGCATGATTGGGGGAGGCTGGAATTGTAATATAGCCTCCAAATTCACTTAGAGGCTAAAAAATTGTTTACCAGGAAAAAAAGATCACCAGCTATATCCCTGGATCAAATGTGTAGATATCTTTCACAAAGGTATGCCTTCACACAATTGTGGAAAAGGAGAAGCTGATAATCTTGCCCAGCTCAACGAAGTTTCTCTTCATCTTAAGGTTTTGTTCTGTTGGCTACACAGATGTTATTATTTTTTTAGGTGTGTTTATGTGTTTGCAAGTTTCTGAGGCTGTGCTGATGAATGGAGTTTTTATTGAATTTATATGTAGCTTTTTCAGATAGTAAAAATGTGCTTAGGCTTCTTCAACTTGCCCCCTACCCCCAATCTGGGTCTTATCTGAGGAAACTTATTCTACTGTCCTAGTATCCTTAGCATATCCCTGATCTGTGCCTCTATATGCTACTATAATTAGAACATTTGAAAAGGGAAAAATGACATTTGTGAGTTTAGTGGCAGGACCACGAGATGCTGGATTCACTCTTCATGGTTTTCCTCTTGGTTGGCAAAAACTGACGCAACAGAGTGGTCCTCAATGTGCATCTCATTATGCCATCTTCTACAGAAAAGAACATTTACTTCAAAATTTCAGTAAGGACCTTTGAATGCTTTGGACATTTGGGGGAGTTATAGCCATTTTGTTAAATCTTAAAAGTGTAATTATAATCAACAGGAGGAAGAGGTGAGAGAGCCCTTCCTCTGGGTCAATTACTCCCTCAGTGTGTAGTGAGCACCCCCTCCCCGTGTGCCAAAAGCTGTGGTCACCACGAGGGCATAGTGCAACAGCCTAGGGGAGGTATAGGTGCCTCCAAGTGGGAGAGCTCTGCTGTCAAGAGAGAGAACATATCTTTTTTGTTTGCTTGTTTGATTATTATCTAATGCTTCCCTGCCCCCCAAACCTTATAGCTATATGAAGTTCTTATTTGTGAAATTTACCCTTTGTGTTCTAGTTTATAAGACTATAGGGTCCTAGAAACTAAGTGACTTGTCCAGGGTTACAGCACTAATATATGGGGACTCAGAATTGAATCCACGTTGGCATGATTGCAAAGTGTTATGTTTCTTCTGTGTTGTGCTGCCTCCTTTTTGTCTTGTTTATACAAAACAACAACAACAAAACAGCTCGCGCGCGCGCACACACACACACACATCCATCCCAAAACCCTAATCATATAATAATGACAAAGAAACATATTTCAATATAAGATGAGAAGACAGTGGAGAAGCATAATTATATGTGTGGACCAAGAGTTCTTCTATGTTTTATGTTGTTAGAACTCTGAGAATGAAATCAATAAGGAATAAAATTAAAGAATTTTAAGTTCAAAAAACAAATGTTGTCAATGCACTCAGAATGGCCTTTAAATATGCCCTTTTTCATAAACATGTCTGGAAACCTGAAAAAGTAGATTTTTCTTCTTCTCACAAGGCTGTCAGTAGCAATTCTGAAGCAGCAGGATTAGGGAGGAGCCAGAGGTGACCAGCTGAGTTGTACACTGCTTGGGGAGACCAAGTTGAGACTAAATGTGTACTTACTGCCCCAAGTCCTGCACAGCTTGGGGTCAACCCTGGTGACATCTTTGAAGCTGAGCTATTAATTTTAGCTTCCAAGTTGATTAAATGTATGGTAAAACAGTGCAGCGAAAATATGAAAAGTGAAAATTGAATCCTGGTTACCTTGCAAAGGCAACTAGATAAAGGTTTTTACAAACAAACCAATATAGATTGTATCCTCTTCATTTGCACTCTTTCTGGAAAGTTTCTCTCTGACATGACTAAAAAGGAAAAAGAGAGAATTGGTAGTTCATTTCTGAAATGGAACACTCAGCATCAGGTTTCTCCATGAGTTTCCTAGATGCCACCCACCTTCTCCTGCCTAACGTTGCTGGACGATAACTTGTGTGAGAGGGGGGCTCCCCACAAGGTGGAGTTCTGAACCCTCTGTTCCCTTGGGTAAGGGCTCTTGGAAAGAGCTTCTCTGCGTCAACCAGCTTGCTAGGTCCCAAAATAAAAAACATAGAAACAGACACACAAACCAGAACCCTCCAGGTGGATGTGGACAGCAGTATGAAGTACTGGTTATGAGCTTGGATTCAGAGTCCAGTGACCAGCATTTGAACCCACACCTTGATACTCACTAGCCCTGAGACCGTAGACAAGCTCTCCAGGAGGAATTTCTTCAACTGGAATGTGGAAATAACCAATACTTATCTCAAAAGTGGTGAGGATTAAAATAATGCACACAATGCACCTAGCATGGTGTTTGGGACATGGAAAGCTCTGCCTCAATGACTGCTGGCATTCTTCCTCTTCTCCCAATTTTATGACTACCACTACCGTCAACATTTATTAGTTTCCTAGGCTGCTGTAACAAAATACCACAAACTAGGTGGTCTTAGACAACAGGAATTTATTTTCTCAGTTCTGGGGGCTAGAAGTCCCAAATCAAGGTATCAGCAAGACCATGCTGTCTCCAAAGGGTCCTCTAGACTCTTTGGAGTCTAGACTGTTCCATACCTCCCTCCTAGCTTCTGGAAACTGCCAGCAATGCTTGGTGTTCTTGGGCTTGTGACAGCGTAACTCCAATCTCCACCTCTGTCTTTAAACGGCTGTCTTTCTTGTGTACGTCTGTGCCCAAATTTCCCTTTTCATTCACCTGTCACTGGACTAGGGGCCACCTTACTCCAGTGTGAATGCATCTTAACTTGATTACATCTGCATAGACCCTGTTTCCAACAAAGGCCAGGACTACAGGTACCAGGGTTTAGGACTTTAACATATCTTTTCGGGATATATAATTCAAAATACAACAAAGCATCTTTATCTTAGGCTTCATCCTGGACCTGGCACATCCTCAGAAGTCACCTGCTTTGCGAGCTGTTGTACCTTCTTCTCTTTGCCCGTGAGCGGGCCTTGCTGATGGTGTTAACATTTGCTTAGCAGTTGCTTCATGAGACTTGTTCTGTCTTGTTTTCCCTTGGTGCATTTTGTGGTTTGAGTAGATATTGTAGATATCTGATAAAACAGCAGGAGATACTGTTACCTTCCTCATTTCCTGTGAGGCCCAGAAGACATCATGGAAAATTAAAAACTGTTATTAAATGTTTGTCATGTTCAAAAAAATTTCCTCTGTGTTGAGAAGCTCTCAGCTGATCACAGAAATGGTGAGAGCAGTCCAGTGAGCTCAGTCTGATAAGGGTGAGCATTAGCTGGATGGCATGAATCTCAGCCAGCTAAGAGGAGGGTCTGCAAAGTCACTTCATCCTTCAACCCCTTCTGTTTGCTGGCTGTGATGCATGCTCCCCACCTGCTTGGAGCACAGGAATCTGTAGCAATATCTATTCACCTTCAAATTCAGCAAGACAGGAAAGACCTGATTTTGATTAAATGTCACCTTACGATTTATCAGCTCCTGCATGTGAGTCTGGGCAGCTGGGCCAAATGTGGAAAATGACAGTGTTCTGGAGCACAAAGGCATGTGGACTGCTCAGCAGCTGGCAGTGCAGAGGGATGGACTCCGGGAGGCTGAGAGGTCATGGACTGGCTCCAAAAAATGAGAAGAACTAAAACAACCAAAGTGAACAAACAAGCAAGCAAGCAAGCAAACAAACAAAATCCTTGAATTGAATGAATGAATCAGAGGTCCTCAAAGTTTTTCTGCAAAATGCCAGATAGTAAATGTTTTATGCTTTCCCGCCCATTACAGTCTGTGCTGCAGCTACTGAGCTCTGCTGTTTTATTCAATAGCATGAAAGCAGCCATAGATAATATATAGAGAAAAGGGTGTGGGTGTGGTAGTGTTCCAAGGAAACTTTATTTGCAAAAACAGGCAGTGGGCCAGATTTGTCTTAAGGGCCATAGTTTGCCAACCCCTGGAATGAGTCAGTCAATTTGATTATTTTCCTTCTGATTTCTAGAAGCTATTTTCTGTATTTTCTTCTGTTGCCTAGAAACTTATTTCCTTCCTTTTTCTAGAAGCTATACAGTACAGCGATTAAGAGCTGAATTCTAGAGAAAGAACACCAGGGTTCAAATCCCACTGTTGCTGTTAACTAGAAAAGTAATTGTAAGCTCTGTTTTCTCCTCTGGTAAAATAATATAATACATATAAAATGCTTAGCATGGTGGCTGACTTGTAACAACTACCTAATAATTGTTGGCAGTTAGCTATGACTACAAACAATTGCAGAATGACTTCTTGTTTGTCAAGGCCACCCCTTTGGATTATTTTGTGTTTTGTGGGGTTGTTTCAGTTGCTGTCACCTGATTATTTCCTCCAGCCCCTCAGGTGAAAATCACCACACTCTCTTCTGTGCTTTCATGCTATAATTATCAACTTACCTGGGCATGCTTGTAGTCTGTGGGATGCTGGAGGGCAAGGTGAGCCCTTGTGTCTGTGTGTCCCACTGCAGCACCTGCCCCAAGTAGTGATCAGCAGGTACTTGCTGAATGACCTGTCTGCTACAGAAACACTTCTTAGTAAGGTGTTGTGAATTGTTTCTGTTTCTCATAGCAGGGCTATATTAATTCAAATCAGGAAATAGAGCAATCTTCCTATCTAGCTAGACAGGGTTTGCCAAAAGACAACCTATGGGCCAAATCTGGCCTGCCACCTGTTCTTGTGAATAAAAATTTTATTAGAATACAGCCATCCTCATTCATTTACACATTGTCTATGGTTGTTTTTTCACAAAGCAGCTTAGTTAAGTAGTTGGGACAGAGACTGTATGGCCCAATAGGCCTAAAATATTTACAGAGAAAGTTTGTTGACTTCAGGCTAACCCTTCCTTATACCCTAACACTTGCCATTAAACTGTAGGTGGTTCAGACGTAGTACTTCAGACTCTGCACAGAGATATGAAGTTGTCTCTGCCAGTGTCTCAAGATTCATGGTCAAGTGTTAAAGTAATAGTCAGACCAAATCTGCAGGCCAACAGGGGAGAGAAGAAAGATGGAATTACTGGATTTGGGTTTAAATGTCTTCCCAATTTACATTGTATTGGGTTTTGGACACACTAAAATTTAAGCTTAATATTTGGCTGCCGTTTCCAACTTGTATGCCAGGGCATCCAAGGGCATGGCAGCAAAGTCCCAGGAGCTCTGCAGGATATTTTAAATTTCCAAGGGAAGCACAGTAACATTCAACACTGACTTTGCATATGAATTACTAGCTTCAGTGGATCACACTACTTTCCTTTCAGTGATGTGACATCTTTGTGAGGATGGGTTTTTGGCAGTTGCTGTGGCTGAAAAAGCAAGTACCACGTGAAAATCAATGCAGAACAGGAAATGAGGGTGTTAATACCCAGTCTGATTTCAAGACTTGCAAATTTGTGCCTGGTCCATCAGGTATAAATATATAGTTGTTGAAGAATGATATAAAATATTATTATTTTTTCAAATGTTTATTAAGTTGTTAGGACATAACTACTTCATAAATGAAAATATTAGAATTTTTTTCTGGTGTAGGCTCATGGTGAATTGAGAAAGTTCTGGAACCTCTGATCTATGGTCTTTATAGATGCCAGGAAGAAACACTGAATATATTCTGATACTCAAGTGGGACTTTTCTTTTTCTTGGGAAAACAACTTCCAAGTTTTTTCCTTTAAGGAAATGGAAACTCTGGTAGATAGAAGGGAAAACAGGAAAGAGATCATCTTAAAACTAGCTGGTAACTATATCTACAAATTTTGGAAAGAATTATTTAAACCGAAAGGAATCACTTTGATTCAGCTTCTTCAATAAATAATAATTTAATGCTTACTATGTGTTGGAGACATGACACTGAGCAGAAAGATGTGTGCTTGCAGGAGTCACTGTAGGAATCATTTTCACAAAGCAACTTGGCTTCCTAAACACTGTGAGTCTCTCCCATACCCCATACCTGGCTGAATTTGATTTTCAAAGAGGTATTTGGAGCAGTGCTTTGCAATCTGCTCCTCCGTAGAAGTCATACTGGTGTAGATACACACAATCACTAGAAAAACTTCATTACTGAGAATGATTCTTCTGTCTACAGGCACCCTTTGTCTCTACACCTTGTCCAACAGCTATTTTTTTAACCCATGAGAAAAACTCTGTGAATTTTTTCTCTTTGGATTGCCATTAACTAGAATGTTCTAACTTAATGATATGCGTGGATTTCCCTCCTAATTTTATTATCTTTCATGTTGTATAAGCAAATTCTGCTGTTTCATATTTTCTTATTTCTTTCTTATTTTCTTATTCTTTCTTATTATTTATAAGAATCACCCTGGCCTTTAAAAACAGAAGACAAGGGCTATCGGATAAATCCTTATTAATGGCAGGTACGGCTCTTTGTCCCCAGGCAGAGAGTTCTTATTCCTTACTTTCTATTAATGGGTCAGATATTCGTTATAAATATCCTACATCTTCCAAATTGCCTGCTGAGGTTAAGCCCAAATAGAAGCCATTTGTAACCGTAAAGAGCCCTTAATTTACTTCCTTCTTTCCTCCCTCTTTTACATATACTCATTTTTTATTTGTTACCTATTTCACTTTCTCCTTTCCTTCTTCCCTTTTGCTTCTTTCCTGTGGATGTCAAGGAAAGACAGGAAGGAGGGAGGAGATGTGGGAAGAAGGAAAGAGGAAGAAAGAAGGCAGTTTGCACAGCTGTTAAGAGCACCAAGGTTGGATTCAGTGAGGTTTATATTTGTATCTATTTTCTCGCACTTGGCTGCATACACTGTACTTTTCTAGATCTCAATTTTCAGCCTGCATTATATTGACAGTAGAATGGGCTCTAAGGATTGTTGTGAAGACTGAATGAGGTAACAGACATAAAGCACGTGACATGGCTCCTGACACAGAGAAGGCGCTCAGAAGTTATAGCTGCTCTTACTCATGCTAATAATTGTAGTGATAGTTGCTAAACCATGCAGTCAGTTTGCTGTCTTTCTCTTGCTTCTCTTAGCAGCAGCATTTGACACGGTTGCTCTCTCCCTCTCCTTGAGGTATTTTCTTCACTTGGCTACCAGGACACTCAGGTCTCTTGGTTTTCCTCCTCTCCTCAGCCTCTCCTTCTCAGTCCCCTTTTCTGGTGCACTATTTATCAGGGCATGATGGAACAATTTTGTGTCATTTGACTCTTTTGTTTTGCTTTTTCATTTACACTGTGTCTAGAATAGAATCCCTGGAAGGATTTTGGCTAGTCTTCTGGAGAAAGCTACCTTTTAGGAGTAATATAGCAAAGCCCAACTCATTTGAGGACCTGTCCTTCTTTCTCACCCTGTGATTGATTCTGTTTCATGGTATTGTGTTGCCTACAAATGACAAGAAAGTATAAAGTTTGTGAATTAAGCTTTTCCCTATTTTTGTGATGTGTTTAAAGATGACTTTACAAGTACTGTAACCCTCTACCCTAATGGGTTGGGCTCTGCCAGTTCTTAGGAAGAGAGACTGGATTCCAACCATGCAAAGCCCTCTGCAGCCCTGTGATGGCTTCCCCCGAAGGAAAGAAAATGAAGCCACATCTCGGAGCATTACAAGGCTTTGAAATACTCATGAATAAACGTCAGGCCACAGATATGGCCTCCCTCTCAGCTAAAAGTGTGGTCCCACCTTGGGCTGACTCTTCTGCCCTCCTCCCTGGGGTATCCTGTCCAAATTTCAGTGCTGCTGGGTGACTTCCCGAGGGCTCTAAGATGCCACACAAGTAGTGCAACGGTATAATCAGCAAAAGAGCATATTTGGGGGGTTCACTAATTAGCTTCCAGTCACACATGGAGGGATTGTTCTGTTCAGTGAGAAGGGGAAGAAAGAGGGGCGTGTGATGTAGGCCTGGCCGTATTCCACCTGCCTGGTCAGGAAGAAGTTATCAGAACCCCAAAGGAAGGTGCTGAAAGTACATTCCCAGCAGAGGGCTTAGAAAGAAAAGTAATTATACTAATCTCTAGCTCAAAGTCCTTAGTTTATTAACATGAAAGTGAGCGAATGGTGAATTCCTTCAGACCCCTGTGGCATGGAGAAGGGACAGCTCTTGGGTGTGTGGGAGTGGGGCTGGCGTGTTGCTGCCTTTGTGTGTAGGACAGTTTTAAATTTATTCACTGTGTGCTTAGTAAAATGGTCATGTGAGCGGGAGTTTCTTTTAAGTCTCAGGAGCTGATTCTTGGGTGAGACTTCAGTAGAGGTCTCTATCAATCTTTCTGTATCTTTTAATTTTGACTCTGTATAGCCAGCCCACAAGCTGCCACCGTGCCGTTCATCACAAGCAGCTGATAACTGGTTAAATTAGTAACATTAAGTTCTTTTGATCCTGTGGTCAGATTTGGTTTCCTTCTCCGCCTTTAAGAATTTCTTTTAAGCCAGGTCTGTCTGGTGAGAGCATTTCAGGAGAGGACACCTCACTTTTCTGCTCTTCCTTGTCCTGCTGCACCTGCACTGCCAGCACCACCTGCAGACGGAGCAGGGGCATGAACAGCTGTGCCAGTGGCAGGCCCGGGTGCGGCGCTGCAAGCTCATAAGCTCCCTGCTTTCTTTCTACCTTGATCAGGGTCAGATGACTCTCCAGATAGTAGTTAGAACTGAGCTTGCATTTCAGCTGTGCATACTACCAGAATTTCTTAGAAACTCCCAGGTCTCAGCTCTCTGAATACAACGCATCAACAAGCAAGATGGAGTTCAGCTCAGTTACCTGTTCCAGATCACCAACAAACAGGATGGACTACAGCCCAATTACCAGGTTCTTTCATTCTGCAGGCAGATTTGCGTGTCTCTAGCAGCCCTTTTGGAAAGAGTTACTCTTATTCCACAGATGTCTCTGCTTGGCCAAACCTGTTCAACGCTAAGGCAGTTATCTATCATCCTCTGCTGAGACTTTACCCAGCAAGGACCTGAAGGACAAAGCCTTTGAAGTTTTGCTCCCACAAATGAAATTGCCAACTCTTTTAAATTAGGGCTTATAGGTTGGACCGTTGTCTACTAGATATCTGGATTTCATAGACCAGTAAAATGTCAAGACAAAAATTGGCAGTGTTTTATTTTGCTTGGTCAGAATGTTAAGAAAGACAAAACAGAGCAACCATTGTCTATTATCTATCATCTCATAGAAGAATGGACGTTTTAGCACTAAAATGTAGGCAGGAAATTGTCTCAGAATAAAAGACAGTTCTTTGAATGAAGTACATTCAACCTTATGGAAAACTCTACGCTCTTGCTATTTTACTCCCTTCCCTTGGAATGGTGAAGATGTCTTCTCGTAGAGTGGCTGCCCTGTCTGTTGCCTTTTGGTGACTGCAGGACCAGTTAGGAGAGGATTCTGTCAGCCTACTGCTCAGATCCTATGATGAGGCTGCTGGGGGATGCTTTACACTCAAAGTGCCAAAACTCACAGACTCAAAGAGCTACTTTAAGAAAGAATCCAAGATTCTGCTGACTGGGACGGGTACCTTCCCTCTGAGAGGATCCATTCTGCCCACCTGCTCCTCTGCTTGCTCCCTTATTAATTAGCCAAAATCCTGATGTAGTTTTCCCAGCCTTTTTTCTATGCACATCTTCCTATTACCCACTAGCCATTCCTAGAGATGAAACCTCAGCTTTAAAGAAACCTTAACTGTTGGATTTGTCTGTTATCTTGATCACGGGGATAGTATCATGACTGTTTGCATATGTCCAGGCTCATCAAATTTTACATATTAAATATATACAGTTCTTTGTATATCACTCTCAATAAAGCTGTTAAAATAAACTAAATAAAATTCCTTAGCCAATTCAATTGCAGAATAAGTGGAACCTCCTCTTAATTTGCAATTCTTTTATTACTAATATGTTTTCATACAGTCATATGTGTTCCCTTCTCTGTGAATGACTTACCAAGCCCTTTGCCTCCTTTTGTTTTAAATCAAGGAATTAAACGAGGAAATTCATCTTTCTCCTTATCAGTTTGTAAGAGACCTTTTTTATACAACAATATTAACCTTTGTCATCAGCCACAGTATTTTTCTCGCTTTTTTGTTTGCCTTCTGATTTTTATGGTGGCTTTTGCTATGTCAAAATTTTAAATTTTTGTGGAGTCAGATAATTATTTCCTTTATGGCTTCTGCTTTGGCTAAAGTTCCTGAAAAGGACTTTGCTTTCTTATTTCCTCTTCTTTCTGCCTCTCATTCTCTTTTTCTCTCCTCACTTCTGGGGAGAGAGGAGGAAGGCATGGCCAAGTCCAGGAGCAGGTGCATTTCCTGTTTGTCATTTTTCTCTCTGGTTTGACTCCTCCACTGCTTTGAGATTTGCTCCTTTTCAAATCTCTGTGCTGCTGGCTTCTAGTGACTCCATCATCATAAACAGATAAAAATCTTCTTAGAAGCTTCAATGATAGCTGTTGACAGCTGTAACTTTACAAATGATTACTAGTGTTATCTATGCTTTGGGCCAGTGCCTCCACAAGTCAGCAGACTCTGGGGACTCCTGTAGCCTTCATGTTTCATCTTGAGATGGTTGGTGAGAAGGTCCCCATTCTGAGAGCAGTGACGTTCTTCATGGCAGGGGAGGAGGCTACTTCCTGCTGCACTGACATTCAGAAACTATTTCCAGGTGCCTATGAGGCTTGATGCTATCTGCAGAGCATAGAAATGCATTTGCCATCCTTCATCAGCTCATTTTATAATTCACGTTGCTTGCTTTTCCTTGTCATAGGATGTTTCCTTCAGAGATGGTTTTGTTTCTCTGGTTGAATTTATCCAGGCTGTACCTATCATCACCACATCACTTGTATACCCAGTCTCTCTGTGGTTCCACTTCATGAAAGACCCTGGTTCTCTGCCCCAGGACTAAACTCTCCAGGCAACATTTTAAATGATGTTAAAATGAGTATGGTCTCTTAAATTAGCTAACAAGATTGTGTTAAAAAATCATCCTTTCTTACTTTCCATTATCTCTTGGACTGTCTCTTACCCACAAGTTCAAAGGTGTCCAAAGAGTTCTGCTTGGGAAACGCACTGGTGAGAAGCAGTGTTTCTGAACCTGTGACTTGAAGCCTCCTGACTTTGGAGTCTCCTGGAGCTCTCTTAAAAAATCAGATGCTGAGAAATGCAAATGAAAACCACAATGAGGTATCACCTCACAGGGTCAGAATGGCCATCATCAAAAAATCTACAAACAGTAAGTGCTGGAGAAGGTGTGGAGAAAAGGGAACCCTCTTGCACTGTTGATGGGAATGTAAATTGATACAGCCAGTATGGAGAGCAGTATGGAGGTTCCTTAAAAAACTAGAAATAGAACTACCATATGACCCAGCAATCCCACTACTGGGCATATACCCTGAGAAAACCATAATTCAAAAAGTCATTTACCACAATGTTTATAGTAGCACTATTTACAGTAGCCAGGACATGGAAGCAACCTAAGTGTCCATCAAGAGATGAATGGATAAAGAAGATGTGGCACATATATACAATGGAATATTACTCAGCCATAAAAAGAAATGAAAGTGAGTTATTTGTAGTGAGGTGGATGGACCTAGTGTCTGTCATACAGAGTGAAGTAAGTCAGAAAGAGAAAAATACCGTATGCTAACACATACATATGGAATCTAAAAAAAAAAAAGAATGGTTCTGATAAACCTAGGGGCAGGACAGGAATAAAGACGCAGACATAGAGAATGGACTTGAGGACACGGGGAGGGGGAAGGGTAAGCTGGGACCAAGTGAGAGAGTAGCATTGACATATATGCACTACCAAATGTAAAATAGATAGCCAGTGGGAAACAGCCACATAGCACAGGGAGATCAGCTCGGTGCTTTGTGTCCACCTAGAGGGGTGGGATGGGGAGGGTGGGAGGGAGGGAGGCACAAGAGGGAAGGAATATGGGGATATATGTATATGTATAGCTGATTCACTTTGTTATACAGCAGAAACTAACACAACATGGTAAAGCAATTATACTCCAATAAAGATGTTTAAAAAAAAAAAAAGATTCCAAGCCCCAGCCTCAAAGTTTCTAACTCTGTGTCTGGGGTCAGTCCCAGGTATCTGCATTTTAACAGGCACCCAAGGTGAGAATTATCCACAATAAAGGGTGAGACCCACTGCTTTAGAGAAGCGCCTTCATTTGCATACGGAGCCAGCCAGCCCCTTCCTCCCCAGCCTACCACTGCAGGGTTAGCTGTGCCAACTCCAGGGGATGGTTTTCCTCACGAGGATTATGTGGGTAAGAACAGGACCACACCCCCCTCCGGGGTCACCCCACCCGCCCCTTCAGACTCAGGTCCATCCTACTGTGAAGCTGGTGTGTGGCCCTACTGCTTTTCCCTTAACAAAGCCCTCCTGGGGAAGGTGTATGGGTGATGAGGGTGTGGGGCACTTTTGAGGTCATGTGGCTCTTCTCTCATGCCTCCTTTTCAGTGTTTACAGGTATGTGGAACCAGAAAAGAAGTCAAGGGACCAATTCTTGGGCATGGTGCCTAAGTGGATAAGCTTAATTGGTCAGTGCAGTTCCTTTCTCACGTACTCCACCTGGACTGGACTTAGGACATTGGACTTGGGGCCTCACAGGAGAGAGAAGCTCCAGTTTTAACAGGTGATGGAGACACCTCCTGTGGGGAGCCTGACCCCTGGCATCTTCTATGAAATACCCCCATGAGACTCAAAGAGTCTTTGTGCTTCCAGGGAGGATCTTAACAACCTTAGTTGAATTCCCTCCAAGCAGGTTTTGGAAAAACAGCCTTCTCTTCCAAGGTGGACTCGTGGTAGCAGTAGCATCAGCTCTTCCTTAATCCCACCAGTTTCAAGGGACAAATAAAGATTCTGAGTTTGTGGGGAAAAATCCCCCTCCGACCATTTGTACGGAGACCTTGCTGTCAGTTATACATGTCCATTACCCTTTCTTGGACTCTTCTCTTTCCTGTTCCTTCCCTCTACCTGGCTACAAGGTGCCCCACTCTCCCATGTCCTGGAAGGGAATGGAGCAGTTCCCACACTTTACTTATTTTTCATGCATTCCAGAGAGAGGGAGTTGCAGCAAGAATGCTGTAGGCAAGATACTTCTAGGCCATTCCTAACTACCTTCCATGAATTCAAATCATCCATTTTAATGGATGCCAAAGCCACTGCTGAGAAGGGAGTGAGGGAGGGACGAAGGAAGGATATTTGCTAAATATCTTTAAGCTGGAGCAGTTAATTCATTTAGCCTTTTTCCCTTAGCCAGACTCATTTTTTTTTCTTCCAGAGTCTCATTTTGCTGGTAGGCATGGTGATCTGCATTGTTGGCCTGTCATTCATTCTTATTTTTTAAATTATGCACAATCAGTATGTTATCTTAGCAACACTTTCCACAAACAGAAAATCATGTTTGCCCTTTTTGACTCTATACTGTCATGTTTGCTGCTCTCTCCTTACCTTCATTTAAAACAATCAACTGCAAACCATCCAAATAATATTTTCAAGCTATTGTCAGATCATAGTGACAATTGATTACTCACGGTGCTTCCCAGGAAACTGCCTTGTGGATATAGAATTAAATAGCAACAATAGGAGGTTTGTAACCAAGGAGCAGTCTCAGGAATGTGAATAGCAAATTGGGGGCTAAGTTTGGACATCAGGAGCTGGGGGGACGTTTAACTTACTGACATACCAGGATGGTGCTGTTTGTTTGGAAGATGAGTCACAATTCTGTTTTCCTTTGAACTCTCAAAAGAGCTGGCTTCCAGACAAAGGGAAATAGAATACAGCGAGAGTTGTCCGTTTTCATAAACTTTCAACTTGCTTTGTTGCCAGTCCTGTTTTTAAAAGTTGTCTTAGAAAAACATAAGACATGTTTAATATTCTACTCTGAACTATCTGATATTCATTTTGATATGTTTTCGGTCCCTATTGATTTTTAAAATGCTGAACACAAATACTTGACATTCGGGAGGGCAAGCAAAAGATTAAAACAGAACCTCTGCCTCCTGCTTGCCATAGTCTTTGAAGAGATGAAAACCTTCAAGTAAGCAGAATTCTTATAGTCAGAATAAAACATGATTAGAACATTTGGGGAAGGAGATGCGATGTGACTGGGAAAAATGTTAACATAGAAGCATAGAAATAATAAAAACATTTGCCTAACACTTTCCATCTCTTATGATGCATTTTATAAATTGATACATGGGCAGTGGCCATTATATATTCTTCTCCCGCCCTGTGTTTTTTCCGCAAAATGTGACCATTTATACAAGTATGAGGATGTGTGGGAGAGAGAGAGTGAAAACTCATACAAGTCACCAAAAACCACTTAAGTGCAGGCAGTTCAGCAAGACTGGAATGGAAGATTATTGAGACCATAAGAAGGCATTTAAGATGTAATTACTGTTATCATTTAACAATTACTGAATGGGACAGTGTGTTTCATTAGAAACAAAAGATACCAAACTTGCCCCAAAGACTTAAGATGAATATAAGACAGAGGCATCTGGAAAATGACAAAATCAAAGGGTGTAAAAAAGTAGCTCAAGTCATAGGTAGCTGGTGGTTCCTAGTTACCAGTTTTACAGTTTTACTTTTTCCTTTTGACCCCATGATGGCCAGTCTCTGATACAGCAAGACAGCGATAGGATGCTTGGGAGAAGCAGCAGGCAGGAGAGGACCAGAAGGAGAGGGAGGACTGGGCACGATGCTGGAGGAGTGAGGGAGAATGGGGCTGACACGGGGGTTTTTTTAATTTATTTTTGCTGTGTTGAGTCTTCGTTTCTGTGCGAGGGCTTTCTCTAGTTGCGGCAAGTGGGGGCCACTCTTCATCGCAGTGCACGGGCTTCTCACTATCACGCCTCTCTTGTTGCAGAGCACAGGCTCCAGACGTGCATGCTCAGTGGTTGTGGCTCATGGGCCTAGTTGCTCCACGGCATGTGGGATCCTCCCAGACCAGGGCTCGAACCCGTGTCCCCTGCATTAGCAGGCAGATTCTCAACCACTGCGCCACCAGGGAAGCCCCCTGACACAGGTTTAATAGGCTAGAGAGTATCCCATTCTTGTCGTTATGAACCACAGCCATTCCCTCCTTTGGAAAACAACCTGCTTGCTCACTTGGCCACTGGTTCCATATCCAAATTGCCCAGAAGCCAGCATTTCCTTGTGTCCTCTTTTCCTCTCCCCTGTGTCTTGTGTTTGTCTTATTACCCTTACTAGACTAGCAGCATTTTATTATATGGGCATATACTCCATTTATTGTTGTACTTCTCAGCAGTGGTTCTTTTGAACTGAAACTTTATCAAACTGGATTTGAGTCCCTGCTCTGCTGTGTGCATTTGGATAAGCTGTTTAACTACTACATACCTCAGTTTGTTGTCTATGTAAAGTGAAGTTTACAACATTGACTTCATCCCAGGTATGTACTTAGCATGTGCTAAGTAATGTTTGTTGAGCTTTCCCTCTATCCCTGTAGGTCCCACCCCCCAGCAAGGGTGCTTATTAGACAGTTTAGACTCTTGGTAAATGAATGACCAAAAATATGCAAACCATCCTATTAAGCATGATGTTACATTGTGTGTGTGTGTGTTTTTTTTTTTTTGTGGTACGCGGGCCTCTCACTGTTGTGGCCTCTCCTGTTGTGGAGCACAGGCTCCGGACGCGCAGGCTCAGCGGCCATGGCTCACGGGCCCAGCCGCTCTGCGGCATGTGGGGTCTTCCCAGACTGGGGCACGAACCCGTGTCCCCTGCATCGGCAGGAGGACTCTCAGCCACTGAGCCACCAGGGAAGCCCTACATTGTGTGTTTGCATGGGTGCGTGTGTTTTGTAACCTGTGTATAACACAGGCACACACAAGGTTGTCACTGATTGGTTTCCCAATGTAGCAAAACTCATTTCTAGCCTTTATTTTCTACCCCCAACACCTAATCACAGCCGGGGGTGACCAAGGCTCAGAGAAGCTGACAGATCTGACCAGGCTCATACAAGTTGTAAGTGGTGGAACCAGAATTTGAACTCCCAGCTCACCCTCACCTGCCCAAACCCATGCGATCCCTCAAATGTTTGCTGGGTAAGTGCTAAGTAATCATTCTCATCCAAATGTGGCTTTCCCACTGATAGGTATTTCTTTGTTTATGTTCTTCAGCCTATTTTCTCTTACTCCAGGGATGAGTGTGCTGTCCAATATGGTGGCCATAAGCCACACATGACTATTAAATTCACATTTAAGTTAATTAAAATGAAATAAAATTCAAAATATAGTTTCTGGATCGCACTAGCCACATTTCAAGGTTTCAATAGTTACATTTAGCTCATGGCAACCGTATTGGCACAGATGTATAATATTTTCATCGTGGTAGAAAATTCTATTGGACGATGCTGCTCCATGGTCTACCTTCAATAAATAACAGTCAAGATGCTGAGTTGTTGTGTTTTTTTTCTGACATACATAGTTATAGCCTTAGTTGTTTTTTGTTTGTTTGTTTGTTTGTTTTTTGTTTGTTTTTTTTTGTTTTTGCGGTACGCGGGCCTCTCACTGTTGTGGCCTCTCCCATTGCAGAGCACAGGCTCCGGATGCGCAGGCTCAGTGGCCATGGCTCACGGGCCCAGCCGCTCCGCGGCATGTGGGATCTTCCCAGACCGGGGCACGAACCCGTGTCCCCTGCATCAGCAGGCGGACTCTCAACCACTGCGCCACCAGGGAAGCCCTATAGCCTTAGTTTTTATAATTTATGAGACATTGTATAAGCAGTTGGTAGAAGAATAGTAGTTACACTATAAAAAGATTAAAATTTGATTTAATTGACTTTATACTACATGTTGGGCTGCATTAAAAGTATTTTCTAGGAGTTGTCTCATGTAATTCTCATAGCAGCCCATTGAGGTAGAAGTTATCACTTGTCCCTTTTTTTTTTTTTTCAGTACGCGGGCCTCTCACTGTTGTGGCCTCTCCCATTGCGGAGCACAGGCTCCGGATGCGCAGGCTCAGCGGCCATGGCTCACGGGCCCAGCCGCTCCGCGCCTTGTGGGATCTTACCGGACCAGGGCACGAACCCGTGTCCCCTGCATCGGCAGGCGGACTCTCAACCACTGCGCCACCAGGGAAGCCCTCACTTGTCCCTTTTTACAGGGTTGGAACATCACCTGCTCTTAGTCCAGTGGAGAAACATGGACCTACCTAACACCAGTCCTTTGCACTGCCTCCGTCAAAAGTCATGGCAAGTTTTCAAAAAGTATGAGTTGTCAGTAATTATTCTGAAGGCAGAGCCTGCAGAATTCTCTGTTCTAAATTTAAATGGAACTGAGCCATAGTGGATGAAAGAAGTCAGGTTCTTTTCATAGTGCCTAAGTGCCTCTGGTTCTTAAAAGAAACCAGCTGAAATTTTCTTCTAGGTTTTAAAAATCATCTCTGGCCCTATCACTACCAATGAAAATGTGGACAGCCGACCAAAAAAGATCATCTGATGTTCAAAAGCAGATCAGAAACAAATTATAGGAAAAACTGCTTGTATCATCAGGGTTTTTAAAACTACTGATTTTAATGAAAATAAAATGAGCCCTACTTTGTGCAAGAAGCCTAACAACTGTTTGCAAAAATATTGCAGGGATTTTGCTGGGTTTCCCTCCCCATTCTCTCCATACCCCAGTATACCTAGCTTAAGGATGGGCTTAAAGGATGGGATTATATGTCATAAACATTTATTCCCTGTAAAAGTCATTTAAAAGTTTTAGATTGGACAAGGTGTCATGAAGTCTGCATTACTCTTACTAACCTACACAAGATTCATGTCAGCCATTTGGGGCTAGAATTTACCTTTCAGAATTTTACAGGCTTAATCCTACTCCAACAAAGTAAATATAAAAATAGTTCCTAGATTCTTAGCTGGTGTTAAATTTTCTTCAGAATAACTAGTGTCCGTACAATTGGAATGGTGCCCAGTTACTCAGGTGTTTTGTTTTAGACCAAAATATTCCTGAAAGTGTGCAGCTCAGTGCTGGGCATATAGCAGGGATTTAATAAACATTTGTTATCCTCTGACCAGGTTTTGATTGGAATTACGTAGCACTCCTGTATGAATTTCCCATCACTGCAAGGGTCTCTTTTTCCTGTCAATATTTTGGAAGAAGGTGCTACGTGAAAAGCAGTAGAGTTTACACATTGTTCACATCTCTGAAGTTTTGTCCTGAGTGTCACTCACACTCCAAGTCGGAAAATGTTCAATTTAGAGAGCTCAGGATGGACCCCAAAGGAAAGCGATGGTTTGATAAGGAAACACGGGCTTTGGGATGTAGACAGAGATATTAATCAGAAGTCACACTTGTTTGCAGCACTTTTAACTACTCAAGGAATCTTGAAGCGACTTAATTCCTGGTTCAAACCCCTGCATCAACCCCCAGGTAATCACAAAAGTGATGAAAAATACGACATGCTCCCTTTCTTTTCCTAAGCTCACTTTAATCTTGATCTTTGAAAAGCAAGTGGTTTTCTTGTGCAAACAGCTTCATAGCAATGTCAAATCTGGCACCCACTGTCTCTGCTGAAGGGGGAGACTTGGTACAAAAGGCTCAGTGCTCAGGGCCTGGGCTTTGAAATGACTCCAGCTGTACTGCCAATGCAAATGCAGGAGGAGAAAAAATTACTGGAACAAATTGAAAGGTTATTCAGACTGGAATTTAGAATCTCAATAAAAAGGGCTTTTATAAGCCAAAGCCCTCAAAGTAACCAGATCATTTAAAAATACATCTTTTCTGCATTAAGTGTAGTGTGACAGCTGCATTAGAAATGCTGCAGTCCAAGTATGTTTCTTAAATATTTTTAACTGACTTGAAAGGACAGCTAAAATCTTCTATTGGGGGGATGCTGGATCCCCAGTCCATAAGTAGTTTCCATTTCTTTATTTTTTCCTACTTTTTGATACCTGGTAAATGGGTTTTTGCCCTTCCCCTCTATCTGTTGCTTGCTGCGGGCTCAGTGATGTCCAAGGGCTGTGTGTCTTGATAAAAGTTTTTTAAGCGAGTTTTTTTTTTTTTTTTTTTTTTTTGACTTGGTAGAGGACAGTCTTCTGATCACCCACTTGTTGTTGATCAGAAATATTACACAGCTGTACTGAGGTGGAATCCCTTTAACAAGAGGCGTTTAGTCCAGAAGACACAAAAAAAACCTCACCCAGTGTAGGGCAGTGACCCAACCGTGAGACTCCCTTCCCAATGTTTAAAATCTCTTATTACATTATCTTGAGAAAGAAATGACCCAAGTCTGGTTGTTACTGATGTGAACGGCAGTCCCCTCCAAGCCCCACCCCGGAAAGTTCTATTTTCTTGAGCCAAGTGGAAGATATTTTTCAAGGGAAACATCCCTGAGAGAGTGGAGAGTGAATTGAAGTCAAGGCAACATGCATTTCCTATGGGCTTCCAGTGTTCTTCGTGCTCTGCTAGGCACAGGGCTACCATGGACCCTGGCACAGCCCCTGCACTGTCACCTGTACAGTGTACAGGTCTTCCTACCTGTGCCTTTCTAAATAGGGATCAGTCTACAAAAGACTGAGTCACTGTTTTTAATTTGTGAAATATTTCAAAGGTACTGAATACCCACTACCTGGAATTAGCAAATAATCACATTTTGCCGTATTTATTTCAACTCTTTGGCCTTATTTTAAGTCCTCACTTCCTTTGTCCTCCAGATGTCATGTTATTTCCTTTCCCAGGCAAAGTTAGCTCTTAGTGCTGCCAAATTTTATTGTTTGGATCAGTGTCTCAGGAATCATATTATTGAAATAGAGTTATAAGGTAGCCCTTTCCAGATTCCACTCTCCTTGAGAACAAAAATTTGACCTTTTTCAGCTTATTGTCTCCCCACCCCCTGGTGACATGGCTAGCACTGTAGTTGGTCATTGTGAGTTTTTGTTGTTATTGTTTGTTTGTTGCTTTGAATGAGTGAATGGCTCCATAGTTGAAAAATCAGTGAACTTATGAGCTTCAGAGAACACGCATGCAGTCTCTCTTCTCATTGATGGCCAATACTTTTAATGAGTGTTTTAGCACAGGATCATAGATTTATTTAATTTAACAGTCTGAGCCTCCCAAGTAATGTTTCTATAACTAAAACCTTTGAATTAACCCTGTTTGGATTATCTAATATAAATATAAAATAATCGGACATCTTCCTGGGTATAAGTATATAAGTTGCTTCAAGTAATGTGCTGATCCTAACTTAATGAGTTTGCTATTTGGTATGAGGATTTGTGTCTAACAACTATGGTCTTGCTCAAACCTGACAATGACATTGTCCTAAACAAGCACTTCAGTGATAATAAAGCTCACCCTTAATAAAGTGATGATGAGATGATGACCACAGCCCCTTTTCTCATCATCTAGTTCTCATGCCTCTTTCAAGACAGCATTGCTAGCTCATTCATTTGTTTTAAGCACCATCTTGTTCACACACTATAAAGCCAAATCAACTAGAACCTCATTTGCACATTTAAGTCCAGTTCTTCCATGGATCCAGTGTTCCTTTGACTAGTAGCATTCCCTTCAAGACCCAGGACTAAATAAATCAGCTTAGCATTTAAGTACCAAATTCTATCTACCTCGCTCGTTTTATTCACATTTCTCTGCATCTTATGATAAGGTCACTGGTCCCATATCTTCCAGACTCTTCCTCCACACAACTACTTATACACTCTGTTCCTCTCACAGGAAAGCCCTTCTTAGTCAGGAGATATTTCATTTCTGTAACAAAGAGACCCCAAAAGCACCATGGCTCAATCAAGCTAGACATTTATTTCTCTTTCACACAATAGTCTAGAGGTAGTAGGTAGTCCATGGTGGATATGCTGCCCTGCCCCATGAGATTGTCCAGGGACTATGATTCTTCCTCTCTTTTTACTTTACCATCTCCTAGGATGTTTTCCTTAAATGCCTGGTAGAAGATGGGCTGAGAATGGAGAAAGAGACAGGGCTGTTGAGAATGTATGTTGAATCATTTTACAGGCAAGATCCCCAAATTGTACATATCATTCCCATTCCCATCCTATTGGCAAGGATTGTGTCACATGGCCATAACTCACTGCCAGGGAGGCTGGGAAATGTGGCCTCTAGGCTGGGAGCCATGTGCCCTGTTAAAACCTGCAGGTACGTGGGATGGCAGAACGGGTTCTATTACTAAAAGAAAGAAGGGGATTCGGGAGCCTGGATTCAATTATTAGTCTCTGTATTATCTTTCTACGGTTTTTGTCTCTAGAAACCCCCATTTACTTTACAAAGCTAAACTCAAATATCACTTTCTTCTAGCCAGTCTTCTCTGATCTTACCACATCTGCTTGTCCCGTAGTCCTCCGAATGGAATATCAACTCTCCCTTCTCTGAAATTTCAAAGTTCTTGTACCTGTTATGGAGTTTGGCACATTTTAGCTATATACATATTAAAGATAGTTTGTCAGGAAATATAATGTGGCCAAAAGGAAAAGATAAATGTATGCTATTGATTAATCTTCCTTCATTGTTTTATTTCCTATACAAAGATTGTAGAAGTCACAGTCTTTATTCTGTATTTCTAGAAGTGGTGTATGCAGAAATCAGCATTCCATAATGCTGGTAATGATAACACTGCCTTATTCAATTCACTGTTAAATTATAATTTAAGGAATTACTTAGAAACAAAATTACTGTAAAAGATTTTCAAGTAAACAAAGTATATATCCTAAGTTTCTACTATAAAAATTTTAATAATGATGTTTAAACAAAACAAAACAAACAAAAAAAGACCCAGGACTGCATTATTTCATTGTATCCAAGTTAAGCTGTGTTTTAACACACAGAGATCACTCCCCCCATTTTCTTCAGCTAACATGGAGGTTGAGTAAAACTGTGCACTTGCTCTGTTTCTGGGACTGACATTTCAGCAAAAGGTTTGCATAGGGTGCTTCACCCCTGACATCTTCAACCATGAAATAAGTAACGCATGACTTTGCCATATTTGACAGGTGCCAATGCTTGCCTAAAGTTATATATCGGTCACCTCTTTTCCTTCCAGAACACCCTTTGGAATGCAGGTGGGTGGGCTGACAGTATTAGTAGTATGATTAAAATCTGTCTGTCTATTAAAATGTTATCTATTCACAAACTTTGGTGCTTGGACTTTTGTTAGTTTCTAATCACCCATTACCCTTGGCAGGTTGCCATTGAGACCAGCTTCCCTTGAGTGACAATACCTCTGGGGACTGACCCTTTTCCTGAAGTGCTGTGTGTTTGGTTCCCTTAGAAAGTGTTCTGGTAACTGATTTTCAGGGGCACGGTGGGAACTGACGCTCTCCAGTTTTAGACCCTTACTCTCAGGGTGAGGAGCAGTAGGAGGCTTTGATAACTTTTAAAGCTCACAGAGGGAAACATTTTGCACTGACTATGCCAGAATCCCATGCTCTGTGGGCAACATAATGGATTTCATTCAGAGCCCTTCACAGGCCAACTGTCATGATATGGTTGGGAAGCTTTCCATCAGCTACTGTGAGTTCCATCACTCTGTTCTCTACCTCCGTTTTTGGCTTCTCCATTCTTGGTAACATTTTATGAAGCAGCCAACCATCCAGATAGGGATTTCATGCTCCGCTGCACTGTTGCACGAGTTATGTCTCTCACAAAGGCCTCCTTTACAAAGTTCTTAATCTAAGTAATACACAGAAGGTATATTATGGGGTAACAAGTGAAAGGAGGCAAAAGCCAGCAACTTCCTGAAAATTGATGTCATTAGAACATTTCCATGAAGACCCAGTGATTCATTAGGGTGAGTCCAGGCAAAAGCCCCATTCCCAAAACATGTGTAATGAATTCAGATCTAGTTGGCCGTGGTCCAGTCCAGTTCTAAGGGGGACATTCTTGGCATTTTGGAGGTCATAGGAGAGATTTTATTTGAAGCTTGTCATGTGTGTTTCCCACATGTTCTATTCAAGTTTGTTTGTTACATTCACTGGATGTGCCCATTGACTTTGTTAAAAAGATAAATTTATTTATTTATTTATTTTTGGCTGCATTGGGTCTTCGTTGCTACACGCAGGCTTTCTCTAGTTGTGGTGAGCGGGGGCTACTCTTTGTTATGGTGTGTGGCTTCTCATTGCGGTGGCTCTCTTGTGCAGCACGGGCTCTAGGCACGCAGGATTCAGTAGTTGTGGTTCGTGGGCTCTAGAGCACAGGCTCAGTAGCTGTGGCACACAGGCTTAGTTGCTCCACAGCATGTGGGATCTTCCCAGACCAGGGCTCGAACCCATGTCCCTTGCATTGGCAGGCGGAATCTTTTTTTTTTTCTTAAATAGGTACATATAAAATTCAGTATTATTTTATTATTGGCTTGTAACTTTTCTTTTTTTTAACATCTTTATTAAATTATAATTGCTTTAGAATAGTGTCTTAGTTTCTGCTTTATAACAAAGTGAATCAGCTGTACATATACATATATCCCCTTATCTCCTCCCTCTTGCGTCTCCCTCTCACCCTCCCTATCCCACCCCTCTAGGTGGACACAAAGCACCGAGCTGATCTCCCTGTGCTATGCGGCTGCTTCCCACTAGCTATCTATTTTACATTTGGTAGTGTATATATGTCCATGCCACTCTTTCACTTGGTCTCAGCTTACCCTTCCCCCTCCCCATGTCCTCAAGTCCATTCTCTACATCTGCGTCTTTATTCCTGTCCTGCCCCTTCAGAACTATTTTTTCTTTTAGATTCTATATATATGTGTTAGCACACGGTATTTGTTTTTCTCTTTCTGACTTACTTCACTCTGTATGACAGTCTCTAGGTCCATCCACCTCACTACAAATGACTCACTTTCATTTCTTTTTATGGCTGAGTAATATTCCATTGTATATATGTGCCACATCTTCTTTATCCATTCGTCTCTTGATGGACACTTAGGTTGCTTCCATGTCCTGGCTATTGTAAATATTGCTGCATTGAACACTGTGGTACATGATTCTTTTTGAATTATGGTTTTCTCTGGGTATATGCCCAGTAGTGGGATTGCTGGGTCATATGATAATTCTATTTTGAGTTTTTTAAGGAACCTCCATACTGTTCTCCATAGTGGCTGTTTCATTTACATTCCTACCCACAGTGCAAGACGGTTCCCTTTTCTCCACACCCTCTCCAGCATTTATGTTTGTAGATTTTTTGATGATGGCCATTCTGACTGCTGTGAGGTGATACCTCATTGTAGTTTTGATTTGCATTTCTCTAATGATTAGTGATGTTGCTCATCCTTTCATGTGTTTGTTGGCAATCAGTATATCTTCTTTGGGGAAATATCTATTTTGGTCTTCTGCCCAGTTTTGGATTGGGTCGATTGTGTTTTTGATATTGAGCTGCATGAGCTGCTTGTAAGTTTTGGAGATTAGTCCTTTGTCAGTTGCTTCATTTGCAAATATTTTCTCCCATTCTGAGGGCTGTCTTTTCATCTTGTTTATGTTTTCCTTTGGTGTGCAAAAGCTTTGAAGTTTCATTGGGTCCCACTTGTTTATTTTTGTTTTTATTTCCATTTCTCTAGGAGGTGGGTCAAAAAGGCTCTTGCTGTGATTTATGTCATAGAGTGTTCTGCTTATGTTTTCCTCTAAGAGTTTTGTAGTGTCTGGCCTTACAGTTAGGTCCTTAATCCATTTTGAGTTTATTTTTGTGTATGGTGTTAGGGAGTGTTTTAATTCATTCTTTTACATGTAGCTGTCCAGTTTTCCCAGCACCACTTATTGAAGAGGCTGTATTTTCTCCATTGTATATTCTTGCCTGCTTTATCAAGGATAAGGTGACTATATGTGCATGGGTTATCTCTGGGCTTTCTATCCTGTTCCATTGATCTGTATTTCTGTTTTTGTGCCAGTACCAGACTGTCTTGATTACTGTAGCTTTGTAATGTAGTCTGAAGTCAGGGAGCCTGATTCCTCCAGCTGCATTTTTCTTTCTCAAGATTGCTTTGGCTCTTTGGGGTCTTTTGTGTTTCCAAGCAAATTGTGAAATTTTTTGTTCTAGTTCTGTGAAAAATGCCATTGGTAGTTTGAGAGGGATTGCATTGAATCTGTAGATTACTTTGGGTAATATAGTCATTTTTACAATGTTGATTCTTCCAATCTAAGAACATGGTATATCTGTCCATCTCTTTGTATCATCTTTAATTTCTTTCATCAGTGTCTTATAGTTTTCTGCATACAGGTCTTTTGTCTTCTTAGGTAGGTTTATTCCTAGGTATTTTATTCTTTTTGTTGCAGTGGTAAATGGGAGTGTTTCCTTCATTTCTCTTTCAGATTTTTCATCATTAGTGCATAGGAATGCCAGAGATTTCTGTGCATTAATTTTGTATCCTGCTACTTTACTAAATTCATTGATTAGCTTTAGTAGTTTTCAGGTAGCATCTTTAGGATTCTCTATGTATAGTATCATGTCATCTGCGAACAGTGACAGCTTTACTTCTTCTTTTCCGATTTGGATTCCTTTTATTTCCTTTTCTTCTCTGATTGCTGTGGCTAAAATGTCCAAAACTATGTTGAATAATAGTGCTGAGAGTGGGCAACCTTGTCTTCTTCCCGGTCTTAGTGGAAATGGTTTCAGTTCTTCACCATTGAGAACAATGTTGGCTGTGGGTTTGTCATATATGGCCTTTATTATGTTGAGGTAAGTTCCTTCTGTGCCTATTTTCTGGAGGGTTTTTATCATAAATGGGTATTGAATTTTGTCAAAAGCTTTTCTATATCTATTGAGATGATCATATGGTTTTTCTCCTTCAATTTGTTAATATGGTGTATCACATTGATTGATTTACGTATACTGAAGAATCCTTGCATTCCTGGGATAAATCCCATTTGATCATGGTGTATGATCCTTTTAATGTGCTGTTGGATTCTGTGTGCTAGTGTTTTTTTGAGGATTTTTGCATGTATTCATCAGTGATATTGGCCCGTAGTTTTCTTTTTTTGTGACATTTTTGTCTGGTTTTGGTATCATGGTGATGGTGGCCTTGTAGAATGAGTTTGGGAGTGTTCCTCCCTCTGCTATATTTTGGAAGAGTTTGAGAAGGATAGGTTTATCTCTTCTGTAAATGTCTGCTAGAATTTGCCTGTTAAGCCATCTGGTCCTGAGCTTTTGTTTGTTGGAAGATTTTTAATCACAGTTTCAATTTCAGTGCTTGTGATTGGTGTGTTTATATTTTCTATTTCTTCCTGGTTCAGTCTCGGAAGGTTAAGCTTTTCTAAGAATTTGTCCATTTCTTCTAGGTTGTCCATTTTATTCGCATATAGTTGCTTGTAGTAATCTCTCATGATCCTTTGCATTTCTGCACTGTCAGTTGTTACTTCTCCTTTTTCATTTCTAATTCGATTAATTTGGGTCTTCTCCCTTTTTTTCTTGATGAGTCTGGCTAATGGTTTTTCAATTTTGTTTATCTTCTCAAAGAACCAGCTTTTAGTTTTATTGATCTTTTCTATTGTTTTCTTCATTTCTTTTTTATTTATTTCTGATCTGATGTTTATGATTTCTTTCCTTCTGCCAACTTTGGTTTTTTTTTGTTCTTCTTTCTCTAATTGCTTTAGGTGTAAGGTTAGGTTGTTTATTTGAGATGTTTCTTATATCTTGAGGTCGGATTGTATTGCTATAAACTTCCCTCTTTGAACTGCTTTTGCTGCATCCCATAGGTTTTGGGTCATTGTGTTTTCATTGTCTTTTGTTTCTAGGTATTTTTTGATTTCCTCTTTGATTTCTTCAGTGATCTCTTGGTTATTTAGTAGTGTATTGTTTAGCCTCCATGTGTTTGTATTTCTTACAGATTTTTCCTGTAATTGATATCTAGTCTTATAGCATTGTGGTTGGAAAGGATACTTGATACAATTTCAATTTTCTTAAATTTACCGAGGCTTGATTTGGCAGGTGGATTCTTAACCACTGCACCACCAGGGAAGTCCCCCCATTGCTTTTTAAATTTCTGGATGAAGGTCAGATAAAGTGGTTAACTCAGGCTCATTATCCCATCAATCCAGTGCCTCAGTACATAAGACGTGTACACCCTCCTCCCTATATATATAAAGGATTCACAGAGCAGCCTAGGGTTTGAATGGGAAGGAGACCCTGGTTAAGATTGGCACTGGTTTTTTGGCCAGAGAAGAACCCTGACTCAGTCTTTCAATTGGAGAATTTTCTGTGCAGTCCTAGTGTCAGGGTGTGGCTAATATTTCTAAAGCTTACATGGAAGCTGTTTTATAAAAAAGCCTTTGAGTAAAGGCATTTCTCCATAGAATTCTTGCAGACGTATTGAATTTCCGTGGTCCACTCATCTCAGAATTTCACCATGTGGGGTAGCTGGAGTGAGTGGGAAATTCAGGGGCATACCGCTACCTGAATTTTAATATGCTTTTCTGACTTTAGCAGGGAAGTGAGAATCAGTGAGTAGCATGTTGTATTTGTCTATCAGAGGAACCATTCATCTGATGGAAAGGCTCTTCCAAATCCTGTTTTCATTTCCTTTTTTCTGTTGAAGTCAGATCCCAGCTATAGTAATCAAGGCTTTGGTGTGTGACTTCAAGTCCACCTGTATCCACAGAGAGGCTATAGATATACATTGTTTAAAGCTTTGAAGTACTGTTCATGTTGAACAATGAACAAGGGTTATGGCCTGAAAAGCTAATTGTTTTATTTGAAGACAAAAGTCAGAGATGTGGGAGACATAACTTAAGGAGCTCAGGGGCCTTATCTTTGCCTCAATTCAACTGAAGAACATATAAAACAATCAAGTGAAACTTTTCTGGGTTTGCAATGGGATAATTCATTCCAATTCACTCATCTGTAATCTCTGAGTGTAAGAAATAATTTTATGATATCATGTTATGTATGCAAAGGTCCTATCTAATTTGATGGCAGGCCACCATTGTTTTGCCTATATGTTCTAGTGTTGTAGTAAAAAAATGGAAATTTCAATTCAGTGAGATGTTTTAAGGTTTAGATTAGTAACAGTGTCTAGAGCTACCAAAGACAAAGTGACAGAAAAATAACCCAAATAAACACTTCTTCGAAAGGATGGAATTGAATAGGATCCTTTTGATTGGAAACCTTGGGATTACTACCAAAGTGGACTTTGGGCTGTTTATAATAGGTATGTGTTGATTGAGCAGAGACACATGAAAGCTGAATACCCCCAGCCTTGTCCCAAGTATGTGGGAGGTAGAGGGCTGGGGCTAAAAAGACAGATAACTAAGGCTTTTTTTTTTTTTTTTTTTTTTTTTAAGAGAGAAAAATGCTTTCACATGCACATTTATAAGTTAGGCCATAATTTAAATGCCCACATCCCGGGAGATCCTAGAATTTCCTCTGACACCTGAGCTCATGGAGGAGGAGTAAGGTCTTAACAAGCTTACACAGGCTTTTAGTTACTCATTTAATTTCCACCAGCCCAGTTTGGTTTTGACTTAAATCTTGGGTCTTAAATTTCCCTTTTTTTGGTAACTCCATCGGTTAAAAAGACATGTTGTTATTTGAAATACCAAATGTATCTCTTTACATAGGTATATTTCTATATTTTATGGACATTACATTTAAAATTCCCAAAGAAAATGTGGTTTAGAGGAGTTCATTTCTACAATAAACAAAGTAGAATAAATGCTTGTAAATTAATTTTTTTTAAATGCCACAAAGATTTAAAAGTGAAGAATAAAATATCTTTTAAAAAAAAGACATGTTTTCTTTTAGTTTTCCACTAATCCTGCTATAATAAGATGAGACTAACTTTAAATAACTATTGTTTACATCTATTTAAATTAGCTAGGACATCCAAAACTGTGTTGAATAAAAGTCGCAAGAGTGGACATCCTTGTTTTGAAATGCTTTTAGATTTTCACCATTGAGTATGATATCAGCTGTAGGTTTGTCATATATGGCCTTTATTGTGTTGAGGTATGTTCCCTCTATGCCCACTTTCTCGAGAATTTTTATCATAAATCGGTGTTGAATTTTGTCAAAAGCTTTTTCTGCATATATTTAGATAATCATTTGGTTTTTATTCTTCAGTTTGTTGATGTGGTATCACAGTGATTGATTTGCAAATATTGAAAATTCCTTACATCCCTGGGATAAATTCCACTTGATCATGGTGTGTGATACTTTTAATGTATTGTTGGATTCGGATTGCTATTATTTTGTTGAGGTTTTTTTTCTTTTTTTCTGCGGTACGCAGACCTCTCACCGTTGTGGCCTCTCCCATTGTGGAGTACAGGCTTCGGACTCGCAGGCTCAGCAGCCATGGCTTACGGGCCCAGCCGCTCCGCAGCATGTGGGATCTTCCTGGACCGGGGCACGAACCCGTGTCCCCTGCATCAGCAGGCAGACTGTCAACCACTATGCCACCAGGGAAGCCCTGTTGAGAGTTTTCAAATCACAGTTTCAATTTCAGTGCTTGTGATTGATCTGTTTATATTCTCTATTTCTTCCCAGTTCAGTCTCAGGAGATTGTACCTTTCTAAGAACTTGTCCAGTTCTTCCAGGTTGTCCACTTTATTGGCATACAGTTGCTTGTAGTAATCTCTGATGATCCTTTGTATCTCTGTGGTGTCAATTGTAACTTCTTTTTCATTTCTGATTTTGTTGATCTGAGTCCTCCCCCTTTTTTCTTGTTGAGTCTGGCTAAAGGTTTATCAATTTTGTTTATATTTTCAAAGAACCAGTTTTTAGTTTCATTGATCTTTGCTATTGTTTTCTTCATCTCTATTGTATTTATTTCTGCTCTGATCTTTATGATTTCTTTACTTCTACTATCATTGTGTTTTGTTTGTTCTTCTTTCTCTAGTTGCTTTAGCTGTGAGGTTAGGTTATGTATTTGAGATTTTTCTTGTTTCCTGAGGTAAGATTATATTGCTATAAACTTCCCTCTTGAAACTACTTTTGCTGCATCCCATAGGTTTTGGATCATTGTGCTTTTGTTTTCATTTGTCTCTAGGTAGTTTTTGATTTCCTCTTTGATTTCCTTAGTGATCCATTGGTTGTTTAGTAGCATATTGTTTAGCATCCATCTGTTTGTGTTTTTTATAGGTTTTTTTTCTTTTAGTATATTTCTAATCTCATAAAGTTGTGGTCAGAGAAGATGCTTGATGTGATTTCAATTTTCTTAAATTTATCGAGGCACCCTTTTTGGCCCAGCATGTGGTCAGTCCTGGAGATTGTTTCATGTGCACATGAGAAGAATGTGTGTTCTGCTGCTTTTGGATGGAATGCTTTGTAAATATCAATTAAGTCCATGTGGACTAATGTGTCATTTAAGGCCTGTATTTCCTTATTGATTTTCTGTCTGGGTGATCTGTCCATTGATGAAAATGCAGTGTTAAAATCCCTCACTATTATTGTGTTAATGTCGATTTCTTCCTTTATGGCTGTTAGTATTTGCCTTATATATTGAGGTGCTCCAATGTTGGGTGCATATATATTGATAATTGTTTTATCTTCTTCTTGGATTGATCACTTGATCATTATGTATGCCCTTTTTTGTCTCTTACAACAGTCTTTATTTTAAAGTCTATTTGTCTGAAATGAGTACTGCTACTGCAGCTTTCTTTTCATTTCCATTTGCATGTATACCTTCTTCCATCCCCTCACTTTCAGTCTGTATGTGTCCCTAGGTCTGAAGTGGGTCTCTTGTAGACAGCATATGTATGTGTCTTGTTTTTGTATCCATTCAGCCAGTCTGTGTCTTTTGGTTGGAGCATTTAATCCATTTACATTTAAGGTAATTATCCGTATGTATGTTCCTATTGCCATTTTCTTAATTGCTTTTGGTTTGTTTTTGTAGGTCTTTTTTCCTCTCTTTCTCTTTTGTTTTCTTCTCTTGTGGTTTGATGACCATGTTTAATGTTGGTTTGGGTTGCTTTTTCTTTTGTGTGTGTGTATCTATTGTAGTTTTGGGGTTTGCTGTTCCCATGAGGTGTTTTTTTGCGGAACGTGGACCTCTCACTGCTGTGGCCTCTCCCGTTGCGGAGAGCACAGGCTCAGCAGTCACGGGCCCAGCCGCTCCGCGGCATGTGGGATCTTCCCGGACCGGGGCACGAACCCGTGTCCCCTCCATGAGCAGGCGGACTCTCAACCACTGCACCACCAGGGAAGCCCTCCCATGAGGTTTTGATATAGCAGTCTTTATATGTGCAAGGTTGTTTTATGTTGCTGGTCTCTTTCCCGCCTAGCGAAGTTCCTTAGCATTTGTTGGAAAGCTGGTCTGGTGGTGCTGAATTCTCTTAGCTTTTGATTTCTTCATCAAATCTGAATGAGAACCTTACTGGGTAGCATATTCTTTGTAGATTCTTTGCTTTCATCACTTTAAATGTATCATGCCACTCCCTTCTGGCCTGCAGAGTTTTTGCTCAGAAATTATCTGGCAACCTTATGGGAGTTCCCTTGTATGTTATTTGTCATTTTTACCATGTTGCTTTTAATATTTTTTCTGTGTCTTTAATTTTTGTGAGTTTGATTACTGTGTGTCTCGGCATGTTCCTCCTTGGGTTTATCCTGCCTAGGAGTCTGTGCTTCCTGGACTTGGGTGACTGTTTCCTTTCTCATGTTAGGGAAGTTTTCAGCTATTATCTCTTGAAATATTTTCTCAGATCCTTTCTCTTTCTCTTCTCCTTCTGGGATTCCTATAATGTGAGTGTTAGTGTGTTTAATGTTGTCCCAGAGGTCTCTTAGACAACACAGTTCTTCTGAGTGACCAGAGAAAGCAAATGGGACTGGTGAGCATCTTGCTTTAAGTGGAATACATCATTTAGACTAGGGGTTCCAGGAAAATCTCTCTATAGGAGTGATTTTAAACTAGTAATTAGAATATTCAGTATAGCCACATTAGCAGAACATACATTCTTCTCAAATGCATGTGGAACATTCTCCAGGAGATCACATGCTAGGTCTCAAGACAAGTCTTAACAAATTTAAGAAGATTGAAATCATACGAGGTATCTTTTCCAACCAGAATGCAATGGAACGAGAAATAAATAGCAGAAGGAAAACTGAAAAATTTACAAATATGTGAGAACTAAACAACACACTTTTGCACAACCAGTGGGTTCAAATTTAAAAATCAACACAAAAATTAGAAAAAAACTAGAGTAAGGGGCTTCCCTGTTGCTCAGTGGTTAAGAATCTGCCTGCCAATGCAGGGGACACAGGTTTGAGCCCTGGTCCGGGAAGATCCCATGTGCCACAGAGCAACTAAGCCCGTGTGCCACAACTACTGATCCTGAGCTCTAGGGCCCGCAAGCCACAACTACTGAGCCGCGAGCCACAACTACTGAGCCTGCATACCACAACTACTGAAGCCCGAACACAGCCAAAAATAAATAAATAAATTAATAAATAAATAAAATTTTTAGAAAAAGAAAATAGAGTCAAACAAAAATGAAAATACAACATGCCACAACTTATGGGATGCAGCAAAAGCAGAACTAAGAGGGAAGTTGATAGTCCTAAATGCCTATATTAAAAAAGAAGAAAGATGTCAAATAAATAATTTAACTTTACACCTCAAGGAAATAGAGAGAAAAGAAAAGAAGCTAAGCTGAACGTTAGCAGAAGAGAGAGCAGAAATAAAAGAACTATAGAATAGAAAAAAAATCAGTAAAGCTGTTTTTTGGAAACTGTTTTTAAGAGCTGTTTTTTCAAAAAGATAAACAGAATTGACTTTTAGCTAGACTAGGAAAAGAAGAGAGAAGACTTAAGTAAAAGCAGAAATGAAAGAGGAGACCTTACAACTGGTGTCTCAGAAATAAAAAGGATCATAAGAGACTACTATGAACGTGCCATCATACTGAATAACCTAGAAGAAATGAATAAAGCCCTGGAAACATACAACCTTCGGGACTGAATCATGAATAAAAAGTCTGAACAGACCAACAACTAGTAACGAGATTGAATCAGTAATCAAAACCTTCCCAACAAAATAAGACCAGGATAAGGTAGGTTCACTAGTGTATTCTACCAAATATTAAAAGAAGAATTAATGTCAGTCCTTCTCAAACTCCTCCCAAAAAAATGAAGAGGAATGTACACTTTCAAACTAATTTTATGAGGCCAGCATTACCCTGATTCCAAAACCAAACAAAGATTCCACAAGGAAAGAAAACAGCAGGCCAATATTCCTAATGAACATTGATTAAAAATCTTCAACAGGGGCTTCCTTGGTAGCGCAGTGGTTGAGAGTCCGCCTGCCGATGCAGGGGACACGGCTTTGTGCCCCGGTCCGGGAAGGTCCCACATGCCGCGGAGCAGCTAGGCCCGTGAGCCATGTCCGCTGAGCCTGCGCGTCCAGAGTCTGTGCTCCGCAACGGGAGAGACCACAACAGTGAGAGGCCCGCGTATCGCAAAAAAATAAAAATAAAAAAAAAAAATCCTCAACAAGGGGCTTCCCTGGTGGCACAGTGGTTGAGAATCCGCCTGCCAACGCAGGCGACACAGGTTCAAGCCCTGGTCTAGGAAGATCCCACACGGAGCAACTAGGCCCGTGAGCCACAACTACTGAGCCTGCGCGTCTGTAGCTTGTGCTCTGCAACAAGAGAGGCCGCGATAGTGAGAGGCCCGCGCACCGCGATGAAGAGTGGCCCCCGCTTGCTGCAACTAGAGAAAGCCCTCGCACAGAAACGAAGACCCGACACAGCCAAAATTAAATAAATAAAGAAAGGAAGAAACTTCCATTAAAAAAAAAAAAAGCCTCAACAAAATACTAGCAAACCAAATTCAACAGCACAGTAAGAGAATTATACACCATGATCAGGTAAAAATTTAGCCCTGGAATGAAAGGATGAGTCATGCAGATCAATTAATGTGATATGCCACATTTATAGAATGAAGGATAAAAATCACATGAACATCTCAATAAATACAGAAAAGGCATTTGTCAAAATTTGACTCCCTGTCATGATAAAAATTTGTCAACAAATTGGGTATAGAACATAAGTCAACATAATGACATCCTTATATGACCATCCCACAGCTAACATCATACTCAATGGTGAATAAACGAACGCTTCTCTTCTAAGATCAGGAAACAGGTTAGGATGCACATTCTCACCAAATCTGTTCAACATGGCTCTATCAATAGATGTCCTAGCCAGAGTAATTAGGCAAGGAAAAGAAATAAAAGGCACTGAAATCAAAAAGGAAGAAATATAATTATCTCTGTTTGCAGATAACATGATCTCATATGAAGAAAACCCTAAAGACTTCAAAAAAAAAGAAAACTCTTAGAAGCAACAAACAAATTCAATAAAGTTGCAGGATATAGAATCAATACACAAAAATCAGTTGCTTTTCTGTACACTAACAATGTGCTAACAATCTGAAAAGGAAATTAGGAAAACAATCCTTAGCAATAAATTTAACTAAGGAGGTGAAAGACTTAGATTATTTCTCTCTCCTCCTTTCCCTTTCAGATGCTACACAAGGAATTGTAAACTTGTTAAATAGAACCTCAGTTTTAATGAAAGAAATAATAGGGAAAATTTTGATAGTAAGAGGAGCTGCCTTGGAGGGAAGCCATAGTATAAAAAGAGTGAGGGCTTTCGACAGTTTGGCTCAGATCCTGACTCTGTTACTTACCAGTTGGATGCCCACAGGCAAGATTCTAAAACTCTCAGTGCCTGTTTCTTCATCTGTAAAATAGAAATCATCATCATAATAAAATCTACCTTTATTAGGTGTTTTTTTTTTTCCTATTGTGACAAATTACCGTTACTGCAAATGTAGTGACTTAAAACATCTCAGATTTATTAATTTACAGTTCAAGGTCAAAAATCTGACATGTGTCTCACTGGGCTAAATTCATTGTCACCAGGGCTGTATTCCTTTCTGGAGACTCTAAGAGATAATTTGTTTTCTTGCCTTTTCCAGTTTCTAGAGACTTCTCCATTTCTTGGCTCATGGCCCCTTTTCATCTGCAAAGCCTGCAGCCAAATGAGTCTTTTTCAGATCACAGCAGTGTGACTCTGACACCCTCTTCCGCTTTAAAGAACCCTTGTGATTACATTGGCCCAGGGGGATAATACAGGATAGTCTCTCTATTTTGAAATCAGCAGACTAGCAATCTTAGTTCTATCTGAAACTTTAAGTCCCCTGTGTCCTGTAACAACATAATCACAAATTCCAGGGATTAGAATGTAGACATGATGTGGGGGTGGGCCAGCAGCATTATTCTGCCTCCCACACTATCCCATAGGAATGTTGCAGTGATTAAATTAAATGAGATGACTCTTATAGTGGCTTAGAACAGTGCCAGTCACATAAGCAAATGCTCAGTAAATGTCAGACCTGACCCCATTATGTCAGACCGTTTAATGGATTCGTTTTGCAGAGGGGCAGACTGTCTTGAGGAAGAATCTGATGCTACCTTGTTCACTGCTGGAAGAGATGATAAAAGGATGTAGATAAGAATAAGAGCCAGTTCCTCCTTGAGTCCTGTACTTTGCTTTCCAAAGCCAAAGCTAAGGTCTGAAATCCCTTTGGGATTATTTGACTCTACAGAAAGCATGTGGTTTGTACAAAGCCAATTTTATGAGTCACAAGAATGAAACAAACTGGGCAAGATCCAAATAGATAGTGTTATTCTCACAGCAAAGTGGCCAATAGAAAGGTGAAGAGCTACTCTGCCTGGAATCACATTTTATGAGCCTGTGAAGGAGCTGGAGTCCAGGGTATAGTTAAGATAATGGACACTGGAGTTGGAATTTTTTTCTCTTCTGTTCTCACTCACTGGGAGATCTCAAGCCTTTGTTTCCCCATTTGGCAGATGTGGAGAAAAGTAGTGCCTACCTTAATATGAGATGAACTAACACAGCTGAAATGCTTGGCACAGGGAAGGCCTGGCAGTAAATGCTAGATGTGAATAGCTCTGGGATGTTTTATATGCACTAAGGACCTCATTGAAAATAATTACTGTTGAGACAGCCATTCTCTCGCTAATCTGGGGCCAAACTAGAGGGATTCTGAGCATTATCTTAAAAATCCTATTGTCATGTAGTTAAACCTTAGAGTGAATATTTATTCCATTAAATGTCCCTGCCCAGATTGCATGATATGTAATTAGGAGATGAAAACATTGTCTGGAGAATGAACATAGCCATTGCTCAAGTTTTACACATGGGTTGATGGTTTTTGAATCTTCCTTGTGGGGTGGAGGCTGGATTTGTTGCTTGAAGTGTATTATGACAATTTGGCCAAGGGACAGACAGCAGAAAGCCGTGATTTCTTGGTTGGAAAGAGATATGTTGCAGGACCTGGATGCAGCAAAAGGAATCCCTTGTCTTGGGCTGTTTTCGTCCCACAGTGGGAATAACTGAAGATAAAGACAAAGATGATGAAAGACAAGGTGATATTTTAATGTCTCCAGGCCTAGATACAGGAGTGCTATTGTTTGCAGACAGCCTTTGTTCATACATGTGAGATTAGCAGTGGCATTAATTTATTCAAAGAGGGAAGAGATATGGGAACATATATATATGTATAACTGACTCACTCTGTTATAAAGCAGAAACTAACACACCATTGTAAAGCAATTATACCCCAATAAAGATGTTAAAAAAAAAAAAAAAATGGGCAGAAGACCTAAATCGACATTTTTCCAAAGAAGATATGCAGATTGCCAACAAACACATGAAAGGATGCTCAACATCACTAATCATTAGAGAAATGCAAATGAAAACTACAATGAGGTATCACCTCACACCAGTCAGAATGGCCATCATCAAAAAATCTACAAACAATAAATGCTGGAGAGGGTATGGAGAAAAGGGAACCCTCTTGCACTGTTGGTAGGAATGTAAATTCATACAGTCACTATGGAGAAAAGTATGGAGGTTCCTTAAAAAACTAAAAACAGAACTACCACATGACCCAGCAATCCCACTACTGGGCATATACCCTGAGAAAACCATAATTCAAAAAGAGTCATGTACCACAATGTTCACTGCAGCTCTATTTACAATAGCCAGGACATGGAAGCAACCTAAGTGTCCATCGACAGATGAATGGATAAAGAAGATGTGGCACATATATGCAATGGAATATTACTGTCAATGGAATATAGTCTGTCATACAGAGGAGTGAAGGAAGTCAGAAAGAGAAACACAGATACCATATGCTAACACATATATATATGGAATCTAAAAACAAAGAAAAGTGGTTCTGAAGAACCTAGGGGCAGGACAGGAATAAAGACACAGACATAGAGAGTGGACTTGAGGACACGGGGAGAGGGAAGGGTAAGCTGGGATGAAGTGAGAGAGTGGCATGGACATATATACACTACCAAATGTAAAATAGCTAGCTAGTGGGAAGCAGCCGCATAGCACAGGGAGATCAGCTCAGTGCTTTGTGACCACCTAGAGGGGTGGGAGGCAGACATAAGAGGGAGGAGATATTGGGATATATGTGTACATATAGCTGATTCACTTTCTTATACAGCAGAAACTAACACAACATTGTAAAGCAATTATACTCCAATAAAGATGTTAAAAATAAAATAAAATGGTCAAAAGAAAAAAAAAAGATTACAGTTCAGAAGGAAAGTCTTCAAAGCTGAAGCTCTTTCATTCATGGAGCACGTTGTACTGACTATGGGACGGAGGTGGAATGGTGCTGTGTTCTGTGAACAAGCATCTCTCTGAGCGAGCTGTCTTAACAGGATGGCTTAGAGAATAAGCCTTAGAGTCCACCTTTTTTCTGCTTCTTAGCTACACTCAGGATTCCTTCATAGGCTTGGTGCACCCCAAGATTCTTTAGATTTCTAATGGTGAGAGCAGTGGCCATGCTTGGAAGGTGGAAATTGGACAGGTTAGTAGGATTCACCTAGAGCTACTGTGATTCAGTCCCACTCTTCCAGGTACCCAGATATGTTCACACTTTTAGCAAAAATATTGCAACCATAGCTTCTTTCCTCACTAGGCCAGCTTTTTACCTGTGGATCATTTATACTTGTTGTCATGAGGATTATGGTAGCACTGGGTTACCACAAATACTGTTAACTTTAAAAAGCAAAAAAACCTTTATTTTGAAATAATTTTGGATTCACAAAAAAAAAAAATAGTGTTGAGTGTTCCCCATGTACCTTTTCCCAACTTCCCCTAGTGATACAATCTTACATAGGCATAGTCAGCTAACTTTTTAAAGACCTTATCTATTGAAGGTTTCAAAATATTTGTGATAAGGTACAGAAAATTTGTGTTCAGTTCTGTGATTTTTTTGCCAAGTGACCACTCCCATGTGAGTGGAAGAGAGAGAGATCACGTAGATCAAGTAGAACCTACCAGCACCTTGTCAGGCCTCTGTCCAGTCACTGTGTCCCCCAAACATAATTGCTTTTCTGATTTCTATCACCATGGATTAGTTTTACCTATTATTGAACTTTATATTAATGGAACCATCTGGTATATACTCTTTCATGTTTGGCTTCTTTTGCTCGAGGTTATGTCTGTGAGATTCAATGGGAGTTGTAGTTCCTCTGTGTCAACACTTGACATTCTCAATGTTTTTAATTTTAGCCATTCTGGTGTGTGTGTGTGTGTGTGTGTGTGTGTGTGTGTGTGTGTGTGTGATTTTAATTTGCATTTATCTGATGACTAATATTGATTGGCTCTTCATACGTTTATTATCTATTTGGATACCCTCTTTCGTGAAGTGCCTAATATTTTTTGCCCATTTAAAAATTAGTCATTTTAAATTGATTTTTAACAGCTGTTTATACATTCTAGATGCTAGTCTTTTATTGGATATATATATATACACTGCAAATATCTTCTCCCACTGTGTGACTTCCTTTATCTCTCTTATGATGCTGTCTTTTGATAAAGTTTCAATCAAACTTTATCAATCAAAGTTTATTTAATTTATTCAATCAAACTGTATCAATCTTTTCCTCTATTGATAGTACTTTTTAATGAACAGTTTAAGACATATTTTCCTATGACAAAGGTGGATGATATTCTCCGTTATCTTCTAGAAGCTTTATTATTAAGCTTCATTATTAAACTTTGTTAGAAGTTTAATTAAGGTTTATTTTTCCCCACATAGATAGTAAGTTTTTCCAGCAACATTTATGAAATAAGCCTTTCCTCATTGTATTATAATAGCACTTTTTTAAAAGTAGGGTTTTTTTCTAGATACGCTGATTTTATGCTCTTGGTCTATTTGTGTAAGCTTGTACCAATTCCACTCTATTTTAATTACTTGAGCTTTATAAGTCTTGATGTTTGGTAGTGTGAGTCCTCTAGTGTTATTTTGTTTCTTGAAAATTGTCTTTTCTCTTGTTGGTTGTTTAGATTTCCATAAAACTTTTAGAATCAATCTGTTGATTTCTACAAAATAACTTGCTGGTACTTTGATTGGGCTTGAGTTGAGTATAAAAATCAACCAAAGGAGAATTGACACATCTTTACAATATTGAGTCTTCCAGTCCATGAACTGGGTCCTTCCCTTCACTTATTTTCTTTCCTTAATAGTTTTCAGTTTTTTGTGTCAGAAGTCCTACACATATCTTTTTAGAATTATTAGCAGGTATTTGAGGGCTTTGCTGCAATTATAAATGATACAGTTTATGATATAGCTTTTAATTTTTGTTTGCTAACATATGAAAACAAAATTGTTTTATATTGACCTGTGTCCAGTGACTTCACTTAAGTTCACTTATTAACTGTAACTGTTAATAATCTATATATCCTTTTTGATTTTCTGTGTGCAAAATCATTTTTTTTGTTTGAATAATGACTTATTTTATTCCTTCTTTCTAATCTGTATGCCTTTTACTTCTTTTATCTTATTGCCTGGCTAGGACCACCAGTACAATTGCAAGGATAAGGATTAGCAGATATGCTTATCTATGATCTCAGGATAAACACTTTTAGTGTTTTTACCATTAAGTATTATGTTGCTGGTGGTTTTTATACATATTCTCTTTAAGGTTAAGGAAGTGCTATTCTGTTTGTAGCTTGTTAAGAATTTAGCTGAATGGGTGTTGAATTTTATCAAGTGCTTATTTTGCATCTATTGAGATCATCATATTTTTTCTTCTTTAGTTTTTTTTTTGATGCTGTGAATTACATTGTTCAATTTTTAAATGTTAAACTAACCTTACATTCATGGCATAAAAACAACTTTGTCATAATATGCTAAGCATTCACATCTCACTGAATTTGATTTGCTGTGATTTTAATATCTCTGAGTCTTTGTTAAAGAAAGATACTTCTTTTTTTGTAATGCCTTTTTCCTTTTTTGTAATGCCTTTCTCAGCTTCATGATCAGTAAGCTAGCCTCAGATTGAGTTGGGCAGTATTTTTTCTTTTTCTGTTCTCTGGAAGGATTTGTCTAAGATTGCTATCTCTTCCTTAATTGTATGTAAGAACTCAATGTTGAAGCCACAAAGAAGTGTAGTTTACTTTGAGGGGAGATTTTTCATTATAGATTCGATGACTTTAATATATGTAAGGCTATTCCTATTTTAAAATTTCTTTTTAGATCAGCTTTGGTAAGTTGTGCTTTTCAAGGAATGTATCCATATCTCTCAAATTCTCATATTTATTGGCTTAAAGTTGTTTATAAAATCCCTTCATTTTAAAAATATATAATAAATCTTTAGGCCTTTCCATTTTCTATTCCTAATATGGTAAACTGGTAATTTTCCCTCATTTTTCCTTAATCCATCTTTTTAAGGATTTATCAATTTTATTGGATTTTCAGGAAGCAACTTTTGTCATGGTATATCTGTTTTCTGTGTCATTGATTTCTATTCTTATTTTATAGCTCCTTCCACTTTCTTTGGCTTATATTTGACATTTTTATAGCTTGTTAAAGTGGAACCTTAGATAACTGATTTTTCAGCTATCCTTCTTTTTTATTATATGCATTTAGAGTTATCAATTTCCCTTCAGTTGCTTTAGTGATATCCTGTATGCTTTTAAATATCATATTTTCATTATTATTGAATGAAAACTATTTTCTAATTTTTATTGTAACTCTTCTTTGTCCCATGGAATATTTAAAGTATATTATTTAATTTTGAAGTAATTTGGATTCTAAATTTCCTAGTTAATATTTTATTATTTTTGGCCCATTCCACTGAGATATTGAATAGCTTCTGTATGATTTCCATTCTTTCAAATACACTTAGACTTACTTTATAGACAAGTATATGATGTATTTTTGTTAATGATCCTTGAGCACTTGTAAACAAAACGCATTCTGCAGTTGATGGATACAGTGTTCTACATATGTCAATTAGGTCAAACTGACTAATTGTAATATTCAGATGTCCTTTGTCTCTACTTCTTGCTTTGTTTGCTTATTCTATCAGTTACAGGGGGATGTGTTAAAAATACCCCACTGTGATGTTGTATTCCTCTGTTTCTCCTTTTAGTTCAGTCAGTTTTTGTTTTGTATATTGTTATGTCTTTGTTATTATCAGTATACATATTTAGGGTTGGCAGTTTTCCTGTTAAATCAGCCTTTTTATTATTACATCTATTAAAGACAAATAGTGTTATTTATAATTACATTGCGCCTACAAAGCTTGAAAGTAAAAAGATAGGGCAAAATGTACTAAAAAATAGTCAATATTCAATGTAATTATTAATATATTTGAGCTCACCTACCATCTTGCTATTTGCCCCATCTATTCTTTGTTTTTTTTTTCTTTAGTTGGTTAATCTGAAAAAAGACAAAAATGTTTTATTACCCAATTTTCTCCTCTATTAGCTTGCTAGTAGTAAATTATTGTATTATTTATTGGAGTTGTTACTCTAGAAATTATATTTCCTTAGTTTATTAGAATGTATCTTAAATTATTACTTGTCATTTAGATAATGCACATACCTTGAAACAGTTTAGCTCTGTTTAACCTCTCATGTCCTTCATGCTATTTTAACCCCCAAACCATGATTATTGTAACGTTAAACAGGTAATATTTACTTAGATTTACTCGTATAGATTTTCTTTTTCTGTGTTATAATTCCTCCCTGCATTATCATACTTCTTATTGGGATAATTTTCCTTCTGCTTGGAGTATTTCTTTGAATTCTGCTGATAACAAATTTTCTGAAAGTGTTTTGATTTTGTTGTCATTTTAGAAGATACTTTTTCTCAACATAAAATTCCAGTTTGAGACTTAGGTTCTTTCAGCCTTTTAAAGACGTGTGTGTCTGCCTTTTATTTCTATTGAAAAGGCAGTTGTAAGTTTTATTATCGTTCTTAGAGAGTAGTGTCTTTTTCTTTTTCTTTAGCTGACTTAAAGATATTTATCTTTAGTTTTTACAATTTTCACTCTGATATGTCTAAATATGTTTTTATTTTGTATTCATTCCACTTGGAAAGCATTTATCTTCTTGAATCTATGAGTAGATTTGTATCATCAGTTTTGTAAAATGTTTGTCTTAGTTTCTTTTCAAATATTGTCATTGTCCCATTCCTTCTCAGTTTCTTTGGCATTCCAATTGCATGTCAGACCTTTTGACCAGATTGCATATTTATTCTTTACCTTTTTAAAAATTTTCCATGATTTTCTTCTCTGTAGTTCAATCTGGTTGTTTTCTACTGATTTATTTTCCAGTTCATTAATCTTCTCTTGTGCAGTGTCTAATCTTCTATTAAACCATATGTTGAATTCTTAATTTTAGTCACTGTTTTCAGTTCTAGGAGTTCCATTTGATTCTTTTTTTAATGATTCATCTTTTCATTTATTTTCTTTAACATTTTAGTCATTGTTATTTTAGAGTCCATGCCTATTAACTATAATGTCTGGATCACCTGTAATTCTATTTTTTTTCATTTTTAGTTATTTGACTCTGTTTCTTGGCATACTTAGCAATTCTTGATTGCTTGCCTGATGGTATATATGAAAAATTGTTGAGGCTTTGGAGACTCTTCCTCTTGCGAGGAATAAATTCTTTGGCAGGCAAAGAAAATGCAGGCAGTATCTTGAACCAATTAAAACTTATTTATGATTTGTCCTTATTTTGGGGGCATAGCCCTTTCAGAGGTTTCAACTGAAAGCCTGTGCTTTCTATCTGTACCCCTTCCTCCTTGGTGAACCCTTAACTTCAATTGTTGTTTTCGTAGCATTTTGCAACTGTGAAATTCTCTACTTAATGTTTCAGTCTCTTATCAGCTGCTCTTTGCTTAGTTTCATGGAGTCTTATCTAACACGTGCACAACTTAGAGATTAGCAAATGCCTTAAATTAAGGAGAAATTTCCTTCTGAATATGGAATTACTTCTCTAGGGTCCCCTTTTCTTTGGGATATTTTTCCCTTGTGTTATCGCTTTCTCTGTAGACCTGAACCCAATTTTGCCTCCTTATCTTAGTGAGGCTGCCCCTAACTCTACATTTCTGTTTTATGTTTGGCTTACATGCCCTGCTCCATGAATTGGCAAATCCCGTGAAGAGGCAAATGGTGGTGAATATAGAGCTTTTTTCCATGCAATTCTCTTCACTCTAGGATCTAGTACATTCAAGTCCTGGTTTCCACAGTTGTTCTCTGATGCCTCCAAATAGCTGTTTGTTTGTAATTTATCCAATCTTAATAGATGTTCTCAGGGTTAGGGTTCATCTGACAGTAGCTAGTTTATCACAGCTAGAAGTAGAATTTCTCTAGTTAACACTTTCTTTTTTTTTTTTTTTTTTTTTTTTTGCGGTACGCGGGCCTCTCACTGCCGTGGCCTCTCCCGCTGCGGAGCACAGGCTCCGGACGCGCAGGCTCAGCGGCCGTGGCCCACGGGCCCAGCCGCTCCGCGGCATGTGGGATCCTCCCAGACCGGGGCACGAACCCGTGTCCCCTGCATCGGCAGGCGGACTCTCAACCACTGCGCCACCAGGGAAGCCCAACACTTTCTTTTTAATTTAGTTGTAAAAGTTCTTGCATTCAGGAAGCTGGACTCAATTTGCTGTTGCTCTTTGATTGTGTACAGAGTCACCAGGTAGTGGTGGGCATCCAGATGCAGCTTTCTTGATGAAATGCTTAGCACAGAAACGCCAACTCCTTCTATTCATATGTTATGGGTAGGAGTATTGCCTTTATGTCAATACAGTCATGAAGTACTTCTTCCTAAAATATGAATCTCTATGAATGCTAATTTTAAAGGTGCTCTATGTTTTCAAAATTAGTGTTCATAGAGGCTTTTTTTTTTAGAAAAGCTTTAAAAGCCCCAGTTTTGACTTGGAAAAAAATACACTCCATAGTATTAGCATATTAAAGGCATAGACCAGCATCTTTCACAGTTATGTGTTCAACTTTTCTGTTCTAGATGTTGAGAATACAGTAATGAACAAGACAGAAAACAGCCTTTGAGGGGATTGAAATTTCCTGTGGAATCCACAATAGGAGCACCATCACCATCATGGAACACATGTTTGTGAAACACTGTGTTAGACCAGTCTCTATGGACATCCATTGGGCCTTATTTCTGCTTCCAGTGGTTACTGACTATTTTCAAACACTAGCTAGTGCATGTAGATATGAAAGAGTATCTAATGGACATGGTCATTTTGAAGTGTTTTGCTTCCTCTAGGGAATATATCAGATTGAAACAGAATATTTAACTTACCACAGTGAGTCTGACTCTTAGCAGTGCATTGTCACATTTTTCAAAAAGCATTGCTGCATTACTGAAATAAAATTAATTTAAATTCTCTTTAAACACATCTTTTGGTTTGATTTTCTAAATTGATACTGTCAAGAGATCAAGTAACAGTGTCATTACATCAAAAGATAGGGAACTATGTTTTAAACAGTATCAGCCCATTTGATCTACCATACAGAACTAGGTTGGCAATTATCCTAAAAGAATCCACTCAGCAAAAAATAAAAGAATCTGAAGAGTCAGTTAGTTATTGCATGTAAATCTGTCTTTTGGTTTTATGTGGTTATACATATAAATGACTACCTATATAGACATACATACACCTGTGTATACATACTTTTTTCCACATTCCTAGACTGACTGTTAGATAATTAGGAAAGGTATACTTTTATGCAGTCATACTGCTTTTTGAAACGGACACTTAGAACGTCTGACACTTAATACTATCCATGACTCTTTTCCTGTTATCAGTGTGGATAATTGACACTTTATTCCATCTTTCTAATTTAACAGGTTTGCCTGACCCCATATATCAGAGCTATTTTTTAAGACTCTGTGTAACACCCAAAGTTGTTGAGGATCATTTTTGTGTTTACACTGTAAGGTGTCAAAGGCAAGACGAAATGTAAACGTGCTTTTCCAAGTCACGGTCATTTACATCTTCTGCTCTTTCTTCAGGGTCACACCTTGTGTGCTTATTTTTCATGTCATCCAGAACTTGTCCAGAGCTCACAGTGGCCCTAGAAGAGTCAGAAGTGTCATGGTGAGAATGACAGTGAAGAATTTGAGAGAATTCTGTCTTTTGAGGGGGAGTGTGATTGCCATCCTAGGGAAATAACTGCAAAGCCCACATCTCCAAAATTTTTGGTTTTCAGCAGGAACTCTGTGACTGTGTAAAATGTCTGAGTCCTCAGATTCTAGATGAGACAGAAATATTTGAAGGCAGGTAATGTCTTCTGTGGAGACACTCATGTATATAGAGGAACACTTTTTTTTTTCTTATAGGGAAACACTTTGGTATAAGTAAAAGTATGTATGGCAATGGTATGGATCAAAACATTGCTGTGTAATTGCAGCTGAGTTTGTATTGGGTTCTTTCAGTGTCAAGGCTCGTTCTTTTTCTTTCTGAGAACATTTTCCTTCTTATCTTCACTTAGATCTGTGTTTCCTTAATCATCTTCAAATGTTTTTCAAATGTCCCCACTCTGTTTTTTAAATCTCATTTGTTGCCATTTTTCTCTTATAGAGAGAGGAAGTATTCTGTTTAGGTTATGTGTTTAAGGGTGAAAAGTGTTTATAGAATCTTCATCTGTTTCCTCTGAGCCTGATCTAATTGATGACATCATTCTTTAATTTTACATGATTTGGACAATGCAGAGTGCACAGGGCAGAATGTTCAGGACGATAAACAGAACATGTTTTTGTCATTAGCCAGAGAACCCAGGCTATAACTTGTAACCCACTTACAAATTCAACCAGAGAAGATGGTCCTAGCTGATAAATTTTTTGAGGGGTGTTTGGTTGCTTGAATGCTGTGTATGGTTGAGACATGGGTCTGCATAGGGGTTCAGCCTTTGAACTCTGTGTTAACAATTTTGATCTGGACTAGGTCATTGCTAATATGAATGATCAGAGATTTTGGAGACATTTGAATAAAATCCCTTATTAGTGACTGGAATTAGTGACTGGAATTTTGAGACAGTAATAGATGGCCATATTAATTTCATATTAATAAGTGATGAATATTTACTTGGATCATTTCCCCTCATGCATTGTTCTTGTTTTTTATTGTTCTCCCATGGTGTCACATTCTGTGTAAATTTGTTATTCAGGGGCCTCCTTAAGAACTCCCCCAAATGGCTGAGTACTTCAATTTGAGATACCGTTCATTGCTGTAGTTGGGGCATAATTTCCTACAACCTACATGTCTTGGTCATCTGAACTTGATTGAACCCTTTAAACAATAAAGAGATCAAAGCAGAGAAGAGAGAATCTTATTGAGGATTTATGAAATGTCAAAATTTAACAAACATATGATCTGTTTAATTTTGGTAAGAATAAAAGTTTGGATTAGCTTGTATGAAGACATCAAAGGAAGTAAAACTGATTAGAACTTCCAAAAGCAGGGACTCACTGGTTCTCCCACTGTAATGCTTAGGGATCCATCCTGAGGGAAAAATCTCATCTGGTAAAAACTTCCTATTTCTGCCCTACTAGGTGGCACACTTGCACCTTGAGGGTCCTGGACCAATAAAAGAGTTAACCCAAGTGCTGAACGCTGTTTAGCTGCCTTGGGACATTTGTCCTCTGTTCATGGATTTAATAATTTTAATGTAAATAGGCACCCCAGCAGCTGTGTCCCCTTAAGCATATTTTATTTAGCAGCTGAGTTATCCACGTCACTTGGCAGCTACAGATTTTCAACTTTTTCTTGTGCCAAGAGGGCAGCTGGAATAATTTGAGTACTCATTAATTTGGGAGAAATATGAGCTGTGTATGGCAGACAACATGAGTCTTCTGTATGGTGCTATACCAGGATAAGCAGATCATAGTGGAAGCAATTTGCCCGATCCCAAAGGGGCCCTAGGATTTTAATAAGCCGGTTATGAAAATTCTATTTCTTTGTAATTTGAAGCATCTAATTAGAGCCTGTAATTTCTCTCCTATAACGAGAGTGGATGAAGGTTAACGTTAGGCCTCCCGGGCCCTTTCACATTCATTTACAGAGAGAAATCAGGTAACAGTTGTAGCTAATTAGAACAGGGTATTAAATATTTAGTCCATCTTGATTTAACTTGGAGAACACATGCATGTTGTTGGGGTATGGAAAACGATAAAGGGAAGTTTAATTTAATTTTTAATCAAAGATAAACTTAAAGGCAGTATAATAATTTTAACACTGATGATCCTAACCCGACAGCCAGAGCGGCAATTGCCTCTAGCCATCTGAACTTCCAAGATAAAGGAAGATGATGTCGATTTAATTTCATCACTGAATACGTTTCCCAAGTTCAAACAGCTGGGATTTATGCAATCTGCATAAAGTACAAAGAATTCTATGATTTTTATCATAGCAGTGACATAACAAAACCACCTTTTGGATGTTTCAGAATTTGGATTGCAAGTTTGGATAACGTGAGTGTGTTTTTGGGAACCAACCTAAGGAGATATATCATTCATAGGCATTTCTTTTAAGAAAGGACTCCTGTCTAACGAAACCACTCCCTGAAAGGTAATCTTCTTCCATGAGGCAGGGCCCCTATGGTAATGGGGTAGCCTTGTGCGGAATAAAGTCTGACTTTGCCATAAACTGATACTTAGACTCCTGCATGCTGAGGCCAATGTCATTCTTCTCTTGTCATAACCCAATCCAAATTATCTTCCTAAAGTGAGATTCAGTTAAGTCAGGACGTACATATCAGAAAGAAATCCCTCAGATCCGGTCCCATGACTGATCTTTTCTCCAGGGCCTGTCACAAGGGCAAAGTATCTTCAGAGTGCAATCAGTTCATAGGATGGCTCCCAGGACTCCTGTAACTTACCCGGAAGCAGGCTGTTAGGATGCCAGAATATTGTAAAAGGGCAAAGATGAGGGGAAATGGTGAAAAGTCAGAAAAATAGAAAGATTCCAAAGAGTAACTCTAAGGCATACATTTCTCTAACTTTTCTGAGGAGGTGATTTATCGTGGCTGGTGAATCCCATCACAACTGCAGTTATTTCATTTGGGGGTTGCTTGAAATGTCTTTACAGATCTGTACAACTAACTCTCAAGACTGTCTTACTTTGCTACATTGGCTTCCAGTTGCCAGTTATTACAGAATGGTTTCTGACGGCAATAATCCTTTGAAAATCGCCTGTTATTGGGGATAATAACTGATTGTCAGAGGATTAACCACCCTCAACTTCACTTTGGGCTATTACATAACAAAAGAATGAACTGGTGGTGAGTCTGCCAGGTGTATTAAATTATATTATGCATTATAGAAGTTCTGTGATGAGGATTAGCATCCAGAAAAGGCCATCAGAAATTGCCAAACTCATTATCTGCTGAGGCAGGAGGCTGGCTTCAGGCCTGGGGATGCAAGGCTTGGGTTGTAACTATTAAGCCACTACGTCCAGTCCTTCTCTGCTCTAGCAGGGAGACAGACAAGCAGCCTACCAGCATTTCTCCTCTATTTTCCACCTCTAAAGAAAATCAAAGTATACTGCATTAACCTATGGTCAGCTACAAAGCTGTATTGACTTATTTATTCATTTTTCTGGTTTCTTAACGGCAGGCCTACCTCTTGGGCAGTCTTCAATGGTCATAGAATTCGGTGAACCTTCCCTACA
>NW_006771890.1:1567391-1592407 GCF_000442215.2 Lipotes vexillifer
CCCTACACCTCTTGGCAGACTAGATTTTTTTTTTAACTTTTTATTTTATGTTGGAGTAGAGTTGATTAACAATGTTGTGACAGTTTCAGGTGTACAGTGAAGTGATTCAGTTATACAATACATTTTCCCATTTAGGTTGTTACACAGTATTGAGCAGAGCTCCCTGTGCTGTACAGTAGGTCCTTGTTGGTTATCCATTTTAAATATAGCAGAGTGTACATGTCAATCCCAAACTCCCTAACTATCCCTTTCCCCCACCCTTTCCCCCGGTAACAATAAGTTCATTTTCTAAGTCTGTGAGTCTGCTTCTATTTTGTAAATAAGTTCATTTGTATCATTTCTTTTTAGATTCAAGAAATGTAGAGGGTGCGCCTTCAGAGGGCATGATCTCTGGGAGGCTCTGCTGGAGTGTCTCAAGCACTTACAGTTTCCAAAAGGGAGAAACATAACATGAAATGATGTTTCATGGAAATAAGCTTTGAACTGCAAATATACAGATGAATCAGGGCTTGCCTTTTCTCAACAGCTCTGGGTGATCCTTCGTGTAGCTATTGGCCCAGACCATTTCTGATGACCTGTGGAATGGTGCTCCTTCCAATTTTCAGTGGAACATACTTATGAGACCTATTTAATAGCATATCATCTCTAACACATAAGCCCTAAGCTGTGCATTTTCCTACTTGAGTGTCATCTGTATGGAGTCAGGTCTTGTGGCAACATTGAAACCCTAGTGCCTTGCACAAAGCCTGACACATAGTAGATGCTTGATAAATATCCACTGAATGGAAATGAATGGAAATTTCTGACTGTCTTTTTCTGAAAAGTATTTTCCTTATAACAAAAGTATTACATGTTCACAGTAAAAAATTTGTAAAAAAGCACTGCCAGAGATTATGGTATTAGATACTTTTCACATATATCTTCCCATTATTTTTTCTATATATGTGTATTTTTAATTGTTTATAGATTAGATAAGACTGTCCATGGCATTTTGGAACCTATTTTGTTCGGTTAGTGATGTCTTTCCAACTCACTAAGCCATCAACTTTACCATTATTTGTAATGGCTTCATTAAAGGCCATTGAACGAATGTATTATAATCTCCTTCTGTGGGCATATTTAGATTGTAACTTTTCTCTAATATGAACAGTGCTGCAACATACATCCTTTATGTTAAGTCTTTGCTTCACTCTGATGGTGTCCTTGGGCAACATGGAGAGACAAAGAAAGAAAATATCCAGCAAGACTCCTGAAAAGACAAATTAATTTGGTGGGTAGAAAGGAAGGCAAATCAGGCTTTCACAAAATATAAGGCCTCTGAACTTTTTCTAAAATAGGAAAGACAACATCATCTTATGGAAATCATCATTGGCTAAGTGTTTAAAAGCCATAGAATGTAGACTGTTACATTAATTCTATTTGTACATTTTAGCAAAATAAAAAATTTGAACTTGGTGGTAAAAAAAAGAAATTCCTAGAAGTGATTTCTGAGAAATGGAATTGCCATGTCAAAGGGTATATGCATTTTACATTTTTGAAACATATGGCCAAGTTATTTTCAGAAAGCTACAATTTATATTCCCATCAGTAGAAAGACTCTTTCCTAATATTTTTATTGTCATTAACAAATCGTTTTCAATTTAATAGCAAAAAACAAACCAGAATAACACCTCAAAACTCTTATTTTTAATTTATATTTGTATTTATGCTTAAAAGTGGGTTTAAGTACTTTGTTTTTTCGTTTGTTTTGTTGCCATGAGTGTTTCTTCTCCTGTGACCTGGCAGTTCATGTCCGTTGCTCTATTACTGTGTTCTCATATCACAGTGTTGCAATTAAGAAAATGAGCTTTGGAGTCCCACGTGCCTTAAAAGGGTCCAGTAGCTGTCACTTATCTGCTCTGTGACCTGGGACAGTTTCCTACCCTTTCTAGGTCTCAGTTTGCTCATCTGCTAAATGAGAATAATGATAGTGCCCTTCCATTTCAATCCTACCATGTATGGTATCTGGCAAAGGGCCAGTGCTCAGCATCCTCAGTTTTTATGCGTCAGTACTCATTTAATCCCTCTATTTCTCTTGGCACATTCCTACTCCATATGTCATGATCGATTATCCCCATTTAACCTGTGTTTATACCTTTTAATTGCCTGCAATAACCACATTACTTCATTTATCTGACAAATATTTGGGGGTATCTGCTATCGGTCAGGTGCTGGATTAAGAGTTCAACAATGGTGAACAAAACATACTGTATTTCCATCATGAAGCATATACTCTTCTCTCTCTCTTTGCGTGTATGTGTGTATATGTGTTTGTGTATGTGTGTGTGTGTGTGTGTGTGTGTGTGTGTGTGCAGGGAACAGAACATAGCTAAGTGACAGACAAATAAATGTAATTGTACCGAGTGCTATGCAGAAAACCGATAGGAGCTGAGACAGAATAAAAGGGGGACTTATTTTAGATAACATTAAGAGGGAGAGACTTTCAGGGGTAGAAAGTTTTATGGTAAGACATCTGTTAGAATGGTTATTATCAAAAAGACAAGAGATAACAAGTGTTGGCAAGGGTATGGATAAGAGGAACCCTTGTGCACTATTGGCAGGAATGTAAATTAGTGCAGCCACAATGGAAAACAGTATGGAGATTCCTTAAAAAATTAAAAGTACACTACCATGTGATCCAGCAATCTGGCAATATGTACCCACTTCTGTAGGAAGGAATTTTTCTGAAGGAAATGAAATCACTATCTCGAAGAGATATCTGCACCGCCATGTTCAATGCAGCATCATTCACAATAGCCAAGACATAGTAACAACATAAGTGTCCATCTATAGATGAATGGATAAATGTGATATATATAAAAAATGCAGTCATGAAAGAAGGAAATCCTGCCATTTGGGACAACATGGATGGACCTTGAGGGTATTATGATAAGTGAAATAAGTTGGACAGAGAAAGGCAAATATCAATACTATGTGATCTCACTTATATGTGGAATCTAAAAAAAAACAAAAACAAATAACAAAACTGATATAAACAGAGAGTAGAATGGTGTTGCCAGGGGCTGTGAATAGAGGAGTGAGGGGAACAGGGAAGATGCTGGTCAAAGGCTGCAAACTTCCGCTTACAATATAAATAAGTTCTGGGGATCTAATATACAGCATGGTGACTATAGTTAACAATACTGTATCATATACTTGAAAGTTGCAGAGAGTAAATCATAAATGTTCTTACTAGAAAAAAAAAGTAGTAATTGTGTGAGGTGATGAATGTGTTAACTAACCTTATGTCCATCATTTTGCAGTATATCCACTTATCAAATCATCATATTATAGACCTTAAACTTATACAATGTTATACATCAATTATATCTCAATGAAGCAGGGGGAAAAACAATTAAAATTTTAGAAAATGCTTAGTTTATCAATGTAAATAATAAATGTAAATTTCTTTGTACAATGCATAAAGTAATAAACTACAGGTAAAAGACTGAAGAAACCCCACAAGTTCCTCCTTATCTACTGGTATTTGGGCTACAGGGCTCAAGATGGCCTGTATCCTATTCAGGAAACTAAGCTGTTTAGGGGGATAAGTGCAGAAGTGATGCAGTTCTGAAAGAAGATGATACTTTTTAGGGCTCTACCATGGTCCCCCTAACCAGAGAGAAAAACAAACCTGTGTCCTCAGTGTTGCTCACAAAGTTAGGATAGAGATAGTGTAAAAAATTGAGGAGGGTCTTCAACCAGCAACTTTTGAGAAGTCGGCAGTAGTGAGTAACAGAACAGCAGGCCCATCTCCTCTCTCTCTATTTTTCTTTATATCTCTTTGCCTTCCTCTTTCTATAATATGTATTTTCAAAACTTACAACTTCAGCGAGGGTGGAGACCATATGGTTTTTCCCTCCCCACAGTGTCTCCAGCATTGAGCAGAGGGTTTAGTACTATGATGGGTACCCCATTAATACCTGATGGATGGAAGAGTAGATAGGAGGGTGGGTAGATAGGAAACAGAAAACAGAAAAGGTAATACAAATTAGAGGTCAGTAGGAAAGAGAAAGGGACACCAAAGTCAGGAGTATAAAAGTAGAGCCAAAAACAACTTATCTCAGAGGGGTTGTAGCCCTCTGCTTGAGGCAGCCCGTGCAGAGCAGGAACCCAGGACAGCTGTAAGACTCACAGTCTGTAAGAATAAAACATAACAGTTGCTTAGGATAAAATACAACTTTTACTGATTGAAGACAATAAATTTTCCCCTGAAGTTTCTCAAAAAAGAAGACAATGGCTCCCCAGTCCCTATGGAACTTTCATTTACTTTCCTGTCCCGTCAACCTGAGGCCCCTACTCATTTATGTCAATTTAGTGGCTCTCTAGAGTAGGATCTTCAAAGAACTTGGGGGCTTGCTCTCACAATGGAAGTTCTAGATTTGGGGTGCACCAGAATCCCTGGAGGGGGCAGAGGTTGGTGTATGGATAATGAACATGTATAGATGGGCAAAACCCCAGACGTGATTCTGATACACACACACACACACACACACACACACACACACACACACACACACACACACACACACACACACACACACACACACACACGCCCCCTAGCTCTCCCCAGGAGCCATGTCCCTACCTGTCTACGTCTTGGAGAATCACAGGTAAAATGGAATGAACACTGTCCTCAACAATATCCTTGCAGTTTTCTGACAAGCCCTTGACTTTTTTTACTGAGAGGAAGCCCCAGAAGGCAGTAGGTGAGATGACAGCAGAAGCTGCTATTTTGTACTAATTTTTAGTGAGAGGATGGATTGGTTGGGGAAATAGAAGTGACACGAACCTTGGGAGAAAGCAACAGTGCTAGATTAGAATTCACAACAGCTGTTGATTTTAATGGGTTTGAGAATGATTTGGGCAGAATTCCAAACTCCTACATCCTTGACCTATAACTTGCCGCTGTACTGAGTCACCAGGATGGTTCGTGGAGGGGGTACTCTATCCAAATCATGCTGCTGCTTCTGTGGGCTTTGGCTACAAATCCCAGTGAGAACACACAAGGACCACACTTGTGCCTAAGGCCAAGTGGGCCTTGGTCTTGTACCCTGATCTGGGCCCTCAGAGTCTCCCCAGTCCAGAGGTAGAGGAAGGCAAAGAGAGACAAACTTGTGGGGAGGAACATTAAGGAAAAAGGAGCTTTTCTGTAAGGTCCAGAGAGGCAGGCCCAAGTCAAGTCTTCAATCTTTGCACTCCTAGGCTTTTCCCCAGTCAATATTCTCTTTAGGGTCCAGGAAAGAAGGACCATTGGAGGTCTCCTCTTAGAAAGAATCCCCCACCACACACACTCTTTTGCACCCCAACCCCTACCATTTTACTTGTTTCATTTAACAGCAATCCTGCCATGTGTGTCCTATTATGTTAACCATAGTATCTTACAAGTAAGGAAAGGAGGCTTAGACAGTCTTCAGCTCCTTCAGAGAAGACCCAGATTCTAAGACTAGGTGTGCCCAATTCCTAATTCTTAACCCTGTCTTGTATCCACTGCATTCTGCTAACCTGCCCACCCAGTCATCTCTGTTTTCCATGAAATGATGCCATCTGTCCAAACTGTCACAAACTATGGGGGAAAAGGAGAGAATTCCACTGAAAGTTGCTTGGAATAGGAAGGGTCACATCACTATTTTAAGATGTAGTCTTTTCCCTGCTAGGTGATCTCTGAAGCAGGCAGTAATTTAAAATACAGTTGGCTTCAATCTTTGCATGGTTTTCATCTAGAATCAAGGGGAAGAACCTGGGAAGAAACATATTAAAAACCTCGTCATCCACCCATGGACGGCCTTAAATAAGACACCATTTTTATGGCCCCTAAAGCTGAGACTGTAATAACAAAAACCAGAGCTTTTTCATTTCTCCATTTCTTCCTGTTTTATCACTGAGCTTCAGTGTAAAAAGAAACCAAGGGACCTGAGCAGAGGGAAAGTAAAACCTTCAGCTGATTGATAGCAGACAAGTCTGGAAAAATAGGAAAGTATTTAAAATGGAGTTAGTAATGAAGGAAAGGGCTCTAACTCTGATAAATTCTAGTATATCCCATGCTGACTTCTTTTGACTTCCAAAATTTGTGAAGAGAAATGAAGAGAAAATGGGTGACTAATATAGATTGAGAATCTACCATATGCTGGATGCTCAGTTGGACACCGTTGCCTCATTCTGCCCTCACAGCATCTATATTTCTGTTTGGAGGGAGAAATAGACGTAAATCAATAAACAAACAAATCGTAAAGATAACTGCAAAATGTACCAAGCACCATGGAGGAGACAAATGGAGTGATCCCTAGGAGGGCAACTGGGGTCGGAGGGAATCAGCCATGCAAAGTGGGAGGAAAAGAGTATTCCAGGCAGTGGGAAAGGTGGAGGCAAAGACTCTAAAACTAGAACGGTTTGGTCATATTTCCACATCCTCCAGGGCATCTAGCTGTGATAAGGAGTTTGCAATATATCCTAAGTGCAATGGGAAGACATCAGAGGGCTCTAACCCAGGGAGTCACATGATCCCATGATGTTTCATGAGCAAAAATACTGCCATCCCAATTTGTGGAAAAATTAGCTTCTCCTTCCATAATTGGATGTTCTGATCTGTTTTGCTTAACTTAACAGCTTTACATACATGAGTTTCTTTTTGTTTATTGTATTGAATCTGTAAGCCTTCTTGGATGATGGGGCATACTTGTTAACAAATAACTGATCTCTCCAGGTCTAAGAGGGCAAGAGAGGCAGAGAGGGACCTCCCAGCTGACCTCACCTCACCCATGGGAGGTGAGTTTTTTTTTCAAGAGTCTTCCTATCAGTAGAAGGGGACTTTTATGGCATTGCCAATCAACAAGTGTTTGAGTGCTGGCTCTTTGCCAGGCATTGTGCTGGATCCTATGGATTCAAAAATGAATGAGAGAGGGCTTCCCTGGTGGCGCAGTAGTTGAGAGTCCGCCTGCCGATGCAGGGGATGCGGGTTCGTGCCCCGGTCCGGGAAGGTCCCACATGCCACGGAGCGGCGGGGCCCATGAGCCATGGCCGCTGAGCCTGCGCATCCGGAGCCCTTGCTCCACAACGGGGGAGGCCACAACAGTGAGAGGCCAGCGTATCGCCAAAAAAAAACCCAAAAATGAATGAGACAAGAATCAAGTCTGTCTGTCAGTTCCATCCCTGCTCCTTTAAATGTGCTCCTTCAGAGGTTCCGTGACTTGATGTCATCATACAAACCCAGGGTTTACAGTGATGCCCATTCTGTCTCAGGGCTCTTGACATCTTATTCCTCCATGTTGAGGACTTATTCCCCATGTGACTTTTCTGGATCTGACCATGGATATCCAATATCTAGTACTCACTGAATCATCAAAGAATAAGCACGCAAATGAGTGAATGAACTTCTCTCTCAATTTGGCAAGCACTTAAGATGAAAGTGCCCATCTTGTTTGTCCAAAGAACACAATCTGTTTTTGAGAAATTTATAGTGCAGAATACAAGAATTATATAAGACAGCAGTTTTTAACCTGGAATCCAGAGGGTTCTTAGAGAATCCCAGTATGGACTTTGGTGGAGGAGATACCTCAAACCTCATGAATCTTATCTGAAATTGTGAATGTACATCCTTCAGCCTTTTTTTGTGGGGAGAAAGTCCATAGCCCTTGTCAAATTCATGGTGGATCTCATGACTTTGCAAAGGTTAATAGAAGGTTTCATGTTATCCGTCTGATGTTATTCTGATCGTGTTAGGAACTCTCAATCTCATTATCCTTAGCTTCTCAAAACCCTTCTCTTAGAAAAATCCTCTTCTTTACTCACAAAAGTCAGTTTCCTCTTCAGTCAAACCTCTGGGTACAGTTAGGGAGGCATCCATGAATAGGAGATTTGGCTTTCCTGGGCTCACCTTGTTTGGTTTTACTGCAACAAACTGTCTGAAACACAAGTGGAATGCAACCCTAGCTGACTGGAACTCATTGCTTCCAACCTGTCTTTTCATTTACTATCTCATTTACCGTTGATCACAGTAAATGGATGAATGAATGATCCATGTGTAGGTGGAGAAAGCACAGTTCAGAGGGTTTCACTAACTTAGTCAAGATTGCCAAGACAGTAAGTATGGATTTGGACTCACCTGGAACCCAATTCTCCTGATTCCCAACTGTTTTAAGGGTATTCAGTGTTCGTTTTAATCAAATATGGTAAAAGGCACATAAACATGGAAACGACTGTCATGAAGGAAGAAGTTTATTATACTCATAGACCCCTGGAAGCAAGAGGCATGTCACACTATGCAGGGCCACATGGGGAAGCACCAATACAAGATGAGTGACAGTGGGGAGGGGACTGATGGGTTGAAGCCTTTATTGTGGTTCTTGTGGGAAGAAACAGGCAAAGCAGGATAAGCAGGCTTAGAATTGAATAATTTCAGTGGGCTCAGGGATGTAGGGACTGTCCCTAGCTGTCTGGTACCTATCTGGCCCTGGAGTGATTAGGGCAGGTGGATAATGGCCCTGGGTGTGCACACCTGATAAAAGGAGATAGTTGGGGGCATGGGGTCTGGATTGGTTGGTTTACATATCAAAGGTGCACTTGAAGGCAAATTGTTTACTATCTCCAAAATTGGCTAACCAATTGGGATGGGCAGTTTCTCCAGGACAGTAAGTCCCCAGATATCAGAGCATCAAAAATACCCCCTGAATGAAGTTAACGGAGCTGGATAGTCTAATGAATTGTATCACCCACCTTTGAGGATACTTATAGCTTGACTTCTTAGTGCTCCTTGAAGTGGTGTGTAATCTCTATTCCACAATGCTAACCTAAGTTAACAGTCTCTGGGTGACCCAGAGACAGCCATCTTCTTCACTTGGAAAAATACATGGCCATAAAACCGATCTTCCATCCCTGGCCAGAAGATTACAAATGGCAATTTTTTCTGAATTAGGATATTTTCAGTACCACACATGAGATATCAGGCACTGTGCTTGAGAGGAAGGAGATTATACAGACTCTTAGAGCATCCCCAAAATGACAGTCCATTTTTCATAATGGTCTGATATTCATTTGTTGAAATTTTATTACTTTTGTAATTTAATTCAATTTATCCCACTTTATTGTTGCTCAGGGCACTGTTACCTTATTTGCCTCTTTTGTCCTTCTGGATAAAGTTGTTTCTTCTTTTATTATGAGCATGATGGCTTCTAGATTAAAGCAGCCTGCTCAATAAAACTGTTTTCACTGGCATCCACCTTCTCTGAGCCCACCTCTGCTCTTGCAGAATTTTCTTGAAGACAAATATTGGCAGTGATTTATGAAGCACTTTTGTGGTTAATCAAGTTCCAGCTCTCATTTTCTTTTTAGAGATTAAAGATTTTATTCAGAAATTCTTCCCTGCATCGGAAATCATAGAAATGAGCAATTAACAATAGAAGTTGGTTAGGAATATTTTTTGTGAAGATACAGGTTAAGAACATAGTAACAATTGACTTTAAAACACAAAGACATCAGAAGACTTCTTTCTAAAGCTGAAGGTGTGTACCATTTTTGAGAAATCCTGGGTATATTTTAGGGAATAATTGAGTTGGACAGTGAGTCAAAAGGGACAAAAGTAGGTGAGAAGATGTGAAGGTGAGTCTACATGCTTGTTTGCATAGGCTGCTACTTAGCTGAATTGAAACATGGAACACATGGGTGTGGGCAACCATATGTAACTGGATGATTCTTTTAGCAAATTTTATTTATACTCATAATCCATAAATTGCATGTTTTTAAAGGTAGAGATACTGCATTTATAGTTAAATGTTATTTTAAAGTAAAGTAAAAAGATTGCCTTCGTTTTTAAAAACAAAAGTAAAGACTGTATATTTGGAGGCTCCTCAGTGCCCTGTCCCCAGCCCTTTCCTCTGTATCGGGACCCAATAGTGGGGCTATTGTAATTTCAAGAAGCAATGCTTTGGGTGTGAACACCCAGCTCAGCAGCTACAGACACCTGGGTACAGATCTGCCCTTTCTCAGAGAAAGAAGAAAGTGCAGTTGGCTGATCCTGCTTGCCCAGTCTAACTGGTGTCTTATATTCCTGCCTTGTTGGATTGACACAGGCTTCCTTAAAAATGTTCTCTTGATCCAACTCCTCTGTTTCTTTTTTTAACCACCCAATGGATTGTAAGCTCCTTGAAGTTTAGCCTCAATCCTTTGCAATCTATAGAATCACTTTATTGAAAATGGCTTCAAATATTTCTGAATTCCCAATGCCACTTCTTTTTGTTCAGGCCTTATCTTTTTGGTGATATGTTTTTAAAGTGTTGGACTCCAACCACCTGTTTCAGACCCACCATGGGTGCTTCTAAAGAATGTGGATCCCTGGGCCTACTTAATCTGAATCTCTGGGGGATGGGTGCTGGGGACTGGTTATTCCGATGCCCAGTGAAGTCTGAGACCTCTCACCCACCTGGCCAGCGCCACTGTCATCTCTCACCTGCAGTGTTTCAGTGGCCTCCTACTTGGTGTCTGTGTCTGTGCTTCTATTCTTATCTCCCTATGGCTGTGGTCCTCAAACTTGGATGCAAATTGGACTCTCCATGGGGAGAATAAAAGTTGGGCCCTGCCCAAATCAGAGGTTCTGGTTTGATTGTCTTGGTTGGGCCCCGGGCATTCAAAACTGTAAGAACATCACAGGAAAGCTGAATGGGCAGCCAGAATGAGCACAACTCTCTAAGGCCTGTTCTCCACACTGCAGACAGAATGATCCTTTCACGGGATTGTGTCAGTCCACATCAGGCTCCTACTCAGTTCCTCCTATGGCTTCTGTTCTTGCTACAGAAAAAGCCCAGGCTCTAACAGAGGCTGCAAGGCCCACATGATTAGGCACCTGTTGTCTGTCCAAGTTCATCCTGTACAATCTCTCCTACCTGACTCCACGTCATCCATACTGGTCTTGTCAATATCCCTTGAGTATCCCTATCTCAAGGCTTTGTACCTTCTGCTCCCTTCACCCGGAACATTCTTCCCCAGTAGCCATATGTCGTGCTCCCCAGCTCCACCCATGTTTTATCCAGATCCTTGCTCAAGCAGCACCTTATTGGGGAGGCCTTCTCTTCTTCCCTTTCTAAAATAGCAGCCCCCATCATTCTCCATTGCATAACCCTGCTTTATTTTCTTTATAAGTTTTTAATCCAACAAATACATAATCATTTTATGAATCTGCCATTTATCATCTATTTTACTCTCATGAAAATGTAGGCTCCCTGAGGACAGAGAGTTTGTTCTCTTTACCCGTCACATTCCCAACACCAAGAATGGTCCCTGGCACATTCTTGGTGCTCAGAAGTTACTTGTGACAGACGATGAATTCTACCCTTGGACTGTCTCAAAAGCATGGGCGTTGGTTATTTCTCCTTCAGCACTGAAGGGAGTTGTGAAGGTAGCAGTAGCCTGTTTCCTGGCTGTACAGTTGCCCCATTATAGTTCTGCTGGCAGCCGCTCTCCTTCCCCTGTTTAATGGCTGTAGAAAGGGGAGAATTTGATTGATTATTTTTGCAAACTCAAACTACCCTATGTGCACTAAAGGTGGAGAGGAATAGTACTCCTCTAAGTTTCTGGAGGGAATTGTATCTAAATGAGTAAGAAGCATAATCTGTGTTTTGGAAAAACTGGACTGAGTTCTTTGTGTCATCTGGGAAGTTTTATACTAAGTTAAATTAAGTGGCTTTGAACTTTGAAATGTCCACATTCTAACGTTTTATTAAGCTTAATTGGGTTTTTAGAATATTTAAAGACCATCCAAACTCAAATGGGAGATCAAAATGAACTAATAGGTTGATGTAGACTTCCCCCTGCCTCCTCCCTTTGTGCTCTAGTAATGAAAGTGATGCATTCATACCTGTGGATGATGAGCACAAAAGCCTGGCTTTCTGGAGAGTTTTGGTGTGTCCTGATGACTGCCCTGGTCTGAACTGTGCCATGGCCCCTTCCCATGATCATCTGTGCTATGAACCTGGCTTTCAGAACCATCCCCATCTGTCTCTGCTAAGGAGGCTTGCCATATAGTAAAAGTAGTTGGGCTCTAGGCAGACTTGTCAAAGTTTGTTTGATGGAGCTTCTTAGGGAAGAAATCTCCAATTATTGGACATAAAATCCAAAAGGTTACAGAATCTGTTAGAGATGGAAATGAGGAGCAGTTTGACTCTATTACTCATAGAAGTTTTGTACTCATTTCATTGAGCAGTGGAGTAAGGCAGCCCACCCTCCAAGATGCAAGGCCAGAACTTAATTTCCACAGGTCATCTCTTCTCCTATTTGATTTTCACTGATACATTTACTTTTCCTATGTCCGTGGAGAATGGTTCAGGAAGTAGCAGTGTCATCACTTTCTTTTCATTTAAAATGATCTTTAATTATTAAAGCAATATTTGTTCATTTGTAAAAACATTCAAAGGATATAGAAGTGTAAGTCCCCTTTTAGAAAAAAATAGGATTCTATGCTACACAATATCCCACAACTTGCTTTCCCCCTTGCCAAGTTATAATGGATGTCTTTCTCATGAGTACATAGCTGCATGGTATTCCACTACATGAATGTCCCATGAGTTTTTTAGCCAATCAGCTATCAAGAGAAACTTGGAATTTAACAGGTTTTGACCATTACAAAGAATAAAGGTGAAGGTCCTTGTTTTTTACATATTTGTGTATTTGTGAAAATGTCTAAAACTGAATTATAGGGCTTTAAGAAGATATGCACGCTACAATTCTCCATACATCTGTGACTTCGTGTCATCTCTGTTAGACCTGCTTGGCCCCCATAGACATTTTATTTGTTATCCTGGCTATAGATAAATGCCTAGAGCTAGAATTACTGAGTCTGAAAAAATTACAAATATAAAATCCTGTTGTTAAATGGATCTCCAGAATATTTATTTTGGAGTAAAGTCCCTTCATTTTGTTGCCAGTTGAAAGGCATTATTGTGAGAAATCCAGGGCATGAACCCAGTATTGTTTGATTATGTTTATTTTATACGCAGAGAGTCATTTCCACGCCATTTCTACTCAAATAAGGGGGCCAATTCACTGGGAGCCAAGGGCTGCACATAAATGGAAATATTTAACATGATTCTGATTTTCTTTCATAAGCAATAAAATAAAATACAAACCAACAAAATGAGTATAGTGCTATAAATGTCTTTGCACATACCTGACCCAGGGGATGGCGCTGACTGGAGAAGCCACAGTAGTGTTGGCAGTAGGGGCAGCGGTGCTGGTGGAGGGGGTCGTGGTGCTGGTTTTCATGATTGTGGTTATTGTTAGCACATTATTCCTCTGTAATCATGTCTAGTCTGAAGTTTGGTGCAATCCTACTGGTTTTCCAAATGGGTTGCCATCTTTTAAAGTCAGAAACTGTGTTAAGTTTTCGTGAATGATTCACAGCACTGTTCTGGGGTTTTAACTATGCCTCCAAGAGAGAACTCAGTTTGTCCTCAGGTTCTTCACCTGGATGGCAGAGGAGGTTTGGCACCTGCAGGTGCCTTTGCTCAGAACAAATAGGCTGCTTTGCGTCAGGTCTTTTCCTCTTTGCCTGCAAAGATAGACTCACAGCTTCACTTCCTAAGAGCTATTTTTTATGCTTTCTGCTTCGTTAAGAACTTGCTTTGTTCAGGTTTTTATTAGTCAGACATTTTGAGCTAAAAGCCAACAGTGGCCAGGCAGGAAAAGTGAACAGGGGACAGCTCTGTGTAGGAAGGTCAGTGGTGACCACTTTGGGCCTATGAGGTTGCATCTTCTATTTTTTTTTCCCCAAGAGAGTCAGAATCTCCCAATTAAAAAAAAAAAAAAAAAATCCCTCCTCCCAATGTGATTCCAGCGGGAATAGTGTGGAAAAGAGCTGGGGGAATGAGAGAGGCAAAGCAAAGGCCTCAGTGTCTGCTCATCTGCCCCGGAAGCCCCCTTGCAGGAGCTGTTGATGGATGAAATAACTGCCTTACTGAACACAAATGAGGACAGACTAAGTCTACACAATGATAATGTATATTTAAACATCTCTTTAAGTTGGAAATAAACTATCACGTAAGAACTAGTCTTCCAGTTATATGTCTCAGTTAAGAGGTTACTCATAACTAAAGCAAAAATCTTAATTTTCAGTCAGCTATGTGCATTTACATTTTTATCCATTCATTTATTGAGTTGAAATATTCCAAGCACTGTGCCCCATCAAAGCACAGCCATCCTTTCCCTTGTCAGGTGGATGGTCTAGTTGGAGATCAACCTCACAGGTATAACCACACAAGATACTAGTTAACAACAGTCGCATTAATGGCTCTGAAGGAACTGTAGGGGTGCTTGACCCAGTCTGGCTGAGTGGAGGAGACATCAGCTGGAAAGACTTTGGGACCACATGTTGAATGTAATTCATCTAATACCATGTCTGCATTTAACTCAGTCATAAATTGGTGGCCGAAGGACTGATTTCACCTGCCAAAAGAATTTTGTTTGGACTGTGTGGTATTGACCCACATGCCATTTAAAATATGAACCAAAGGATTTTAACCCTTTTAATTTCTTGTTTTTCTTCCATCTAACCCTCAAGTACAACTCTGGGAGGTGGGTTGTACTTTATTTCAAAGAATTCTGGCCTCATAATAGAGATTTGAGAAGGCAATAGAAAGTGAGAGATCCAAGGTTTTATATGTGTTCTCTGCTCTTTAGGAGCCAAAGTTTAGGAAGGCTAGAGAGGGTTCCCTTTGGTCTCCTGGCTATAGGCTGTGCCTCTCATCCCAATTAATTACCACCACAGACAGTAAGAGAGTGTCTGCAGCCTGTTCTTACCATTGGGTGGGTGGGGGACATGCTGAAGTTCTTTCGGTGGTGTTTTTATTCCCAATAAGAGCACACTCTGTACTTCCTGTGCGGATGAGGAAAATGGTTGCCAATTTGGTCCAAACCTGGACGATCTTTGTCCATATATGTGTAGCAAACCCAGGCCCACGATGCTGCCAGTCTCCCGTTTCAAGTTATTCTCCTCTGTCGCAAGTTGCACACCGATAAACAACCACCACCAGTGCCATATGGGTTAAAAGATCAAAGGCCCCAGTTTTGAGTATATTTCTAGCTGACTTTACTTCAGATGTCTTAAATATGTTTCTAAAGATGGGAATCGTGGAGCATTAAGGAGGTAAACCACATGTGAGTGAGCCATGCTTGTAGTCTGGGCAGGAGGGTGAAAAGTGAAAACCACTGATCCGTGTGTTCCTCTTCCTCTCAGGTTCGCATCTTCACGTACCTCATTGGAAGAGAGGCTGCTTTTGCAGACAATCTCAAGTGGATGGCCTGTGCCAATAAAGGTAGGTCCCCCGATGGGTTCAGTTCTGAATAACTTCTCCGTGGATGTGTAGAAACAGAGACAGTCACGAGAAAGTGGAGCGTTCTATCAGAAGGCTATGAATTCTAAGATAAGGTCTGGATGTTTCTAAATGATTATGACTGACTTGTAACAGCTTCTTCCAAAATGTGTTTATAAACATTGAGGACATAGTCAAGTGGAGTGGTTAAGCCTCTCCGCTCTATTGCTTAGTAGCTGAGTGACCTTGGAAGAATTACTATGGCAGAGCCATTTACCATGCACCAAATATCCATGTGCTCACTCACCATTCCCAGCCCCCTTGCACTGGTTCTGGCCAGTAGGCTTTAAGCAAAACCAACCTGGGTCATTTATGGGCTAAAGCATTTAAGAGCTGGTTTGGTGGTATCTATATTCTTTTCTGCTCCTGTAAACTCTGAAGCTACATGATGGAATAGATGAAATAGCCTGGGTTCCTGAGTGGCTGCATGGAGCAGATGCCTTTCCGCTCACCCTTTCTTCTGCCATCTGCCAGCCCATGATGGCTATATATAGTCTGTGTGATAAACCTCTGTGTTAAGCCAGTGAGATTTCCAGTTTGATATGTTCCCATAGCATAACTTAACCTACATAACTAATTAACTTAGATAACTTTAACCTGCTTCAGTGTTCTAATCTTCAAAGTGGAGAGGGTGATAATAGCTTTTCTTTTTGATTTTTATTGAATATAGGGTTAAAAAATGAAATGGTACAGATTAGGTGCCTAGTTCAGTGCTGAGACCTAGTAAGTGCTCAATAATTGTTGGCTTTTCTACATTCACAGGTTAATTTTCTACATCCCTGATGTGTGTTGGAAACAATGCTTTAGGGAAGGCACAGGGAGGGAAGGAACAGGGCCTCCAGTCTTATGAAGGGCTTCTTTTCAGTCTTCACACAATCAAGAAGGCAAAGCAAAGGAGGCAAATAGGTGGTATATTCTAGATTCCTTGAGTCTTAACCCAAACTCCTTGAGTTCAAATCCAGCCTCTACCAAACACCAGTCACGGTGGTGGATGTTACCATACCTACCTGGGTCTGAGTTATATCACCTACAGAACAGAGATAGTGATGATACCTGCCCCAGACAGATGCTGTGAGCATGAATGAGGCCGTGCAGGTAAAGCTGGCAGCTCAGTGCCTGGCACAGAAATGCCCCATATGATTTCCTAGTGTTATATTGATCTGTGGTTATGTCTTATCTCTGCTCTGAGGCTATACAGTCCCTGAGAGTAGCCTGTCACTCTGATTTCCTCTTGAGCACTCAGCCCAACCTCCTGCTCTATGTAGAGTGGCTGCTTCTTTAAGGTTTGAAAAATGAGCAAATTGACTATAAATAGTAATAATGGAAGGTATGTCCTGTTGCACAGTAAATTGGTATTGGTGGATGTAGGTGGTCTATTTCTACATTGCCTGTTATGCTGTCCTTTATAAAAGTTCCAATATATGTATGTTAGTGGAGGAAAGAGGACTCAGGGAAGGGTTGGCAGGTCTCAGCTTTAGTTTTGGTGACTTAAGACAGTTATTGTAGTTGCAAGCAACCAAAGTTGCTCCCTGAAATTAAAAAGAAGAGTGTTTTGGAGAGAGAGGAGAGTGAGTCAGAACCCAGAGTGGGAAGGGAAGCTTATGTCTCATGAGGGACCAGAGGCTGTGTTTTTGTTTTTCTTTTCCTTCTTGGTTTCTTTCTACATTCCGTGGCATTCTTCTTCTCTGGAGACAGACCTTCTCTGCTAGGGCATGTGCATGTCAAAAATGGCTACCTCACGCTGTGCATACTCATCTATCCACACAACACCTATTGTGGAGAAAGGAGAGTTTATATCTTGTCCAAAAAATGATTCTGACACCCAGGTTGGGACAGGTCTTCCACTGCCAAATTGCATGTAGGCAGAGGTAAGCCCACAAAGAAAAATATATGTGCTCTGCAGGTGGATGGTCACGGGAGGTCCTCAGGGAAAAGGTGCCTAGCCAAGCAGGTAAACCTCTGCCTCACTTTCCCTTTGCTTGGCATTGTGTTTTATTATCTGCTTCTACTTGGAGAAATCTTTGAAGCAAGTCTCAATTTCCTCATCTAAAAATGGAGAACTGCATGAAAGGTTTGAACATTTCCTTGAAGCTCTAAAATAACATGTTCTGCAATTATTTTAGTTTATTGGCTGGCTCACCTCACTCAAAGGTATCAGTAATTCTGATTGTCTCAGAGTAATGCATTTGGCTTCATTTGAAGAGGAAATACAGAAGGAAAGTAGGCATGAGGAGATGGAGGCTGAATGGATCCTAGGTTGCCTCTGAGAAAACAGACCATTGAGAGAATTTTTGGAACTTCACTGACATTTGAGTGAGCTACACTTTCTCAATTTTTTCCTTGATTCTCTGATCTTGAAAGAAAGAGTTCCTTTTCCATTTTTTAATTTTTAAAAGTTTTCATGTTACTCCTGCCACATCAGACTGCAATTCTTCCCATCAGCGAGTATGCATTTAGTCATGGGTTATTGTTTTTAACCACTGTCTGTGTCCAGCTGATGAAAATTACTCAAATTGAAGTCTTGTCTTAATCAACTAATATTACACCATAATTTAGTTTTAGTCATTGTTTATAAGAATCTTTGAAGAATCCTTTTGAAGACAATTTAGTCAACTCAGAGTATTTCGGGGCCTGGCCATAGAATATAGCCCTTTAGATTTATAAGTTCTGAGCGCAGCAACTTGGAAAATCCAAGGAGGTAATAGTAGCTGCTTAGCTGGCCCGGCCGCTGGATTCCGCAGTGATTCTCCTTCTCTTCCTGTCCAAATCCAGTTGTTTCCTTCCCTGCCAGAGTCAGTCCCTCACAATAGTTTCACCTTCCTCCTCTGCTTCTCTTCTAAAGGGCCTTGGGAATAAAATGTCATTGTTTGCCACTCTTCAAAGTAGCAGTTGCCATCAAAATGTCAGGTTCCAGTCATCTGTGCCCATATAAACATCGGCTTCATGTTGCGTCAGTTATGGGGTTTAGACCAGTGTAACGTCGGTGAGCAAGTATTCTTCTATGGTCATTAATTAAATCATTGTTTATACTCTCAGATTGTTATAGTATGGAGGCAGCATAACATTTTTCATCTCAAGTGACATGAGGTCCAGGGAGGGCCCACCCCCCTCCTTACATATTTTTGCCCTGACTCAGCCAAGTTCTTCAGTGAAATGAAGCATTAGCATTCGGGGACCAGAGCAGACCCAGGGAAGCCCAGGGAGAGGCCTGTTGGCTGACTGACCAGAGTGACCCTAGGGAGGAGCAGGAGTTGTCAGGACCAGCTCATTGTCCCTGGGTCAGTGGTCAAGGACCTGCTATCCGTGCGAAACTTCTTGTTTGGAAGTATGGTAGCCATGGAGACAGTTCTCAGTCAGTGGACCTCTGACACTGCCCCCTGGAAATGGATGTCTGGGCATATTCATAGGCCTCACAGGAGTTCTCTGCCTCCTGCAATCCACTAGCAAAATCCAGAGAGGCCTGGAGCTCATTGGTTTGTCTCATTTTATGCATAACTAGGTCCTATCTTGAGGCAACCAGCCCTAATGAGGCAAAGCAGCAAACCATTTTAAATACATTAAAACAATTATTGCCACTGTAGAATGGCTTATGGAACTTAAAATTCTGCATTCACACTATTGGTTAAACAAGTGAACTGGGAAGACTGAAAAGAGGGGCCAACTAGCCCAGATACTCCGTAAAGCCTTGATGACCTTCTGTAATGTTCAGTGAGCCAAGATTTTAAATAAGCACTGCCTGATTCTTCTTCAAAAATCATGGTGAATGGAGTGTTTTCCAGCTGTGCAAATGAAGAAGGGTCTCTGTGTTTGGTTCTCAACTTATCTGTCATCATTGGATCGAATGGAAGCGCCACGTGAGTCTTTCTCGGTTATCTGCTCAGCCTGTCCTTCTTTGGTAGGCTAATGGTCCTTCTCTCCTTGTTTGAAAGAGAACTGGCGGCCTGAGCCCTCCTTGGAAGTTCAGACCCATAGCCTTTTCCCACTAGAAATCTCTTAACCTCACTATACCTTTCCAAGTGTCAAATTTATGAAGCCAGAATGGTTGTTTGGAGTAGGGAAGAACTGGCAATTAAAATCTTTTGCTGTTTCAGAAAAGGTGGAAGAAGGCAAAAAATGACAGTTATTCAGAAACCTTTGTATAATTCTTTTTTTGTACTCTTCGACCAATAACTCTCCAATTCCCCAACCCCCAGCCCCTGGTAAGCCCCTTTAGACTCTGTTGCTATGGTTTTCACTTTTCTAGATTCCACATACCAGTGATATCATACAGTATTTGTCTTTCTCTGTCTGACTTATCTTATTTAGCAAGATGTACTCAAGGTCCTTACATGTTTTTGCAAATGGCAGGATTTCCTTGTTTCTCATGCTGAATAATATTTCTGTGTGTGTGTGTGTGTGTGTGTGTGTATACACTGTAACTTTTTAATCCATTTATCCATTAATGGAGACTTAAGTTGTATGCATTCTTTGTGTAGATTCCATAGAACTTGAGAATTTGAGTGGAAAGGGTAATAGTTGTGAAGATGAAGATGGTGCTACTGTTGTTAATAGCAACTAAGGATGACAAACTTCTTACTAAGTGCCAGGTAAAGTGCAAAGTACTTTTATGTATTATCTCTTTTGACCCTCATTAAAGCTGTATGAAGTGCATGGGAAGGAAACTGAGACTCAGAGAGACTAGCAGCTCACCCCAGGTTACCAGCTAGCAGGTGGCAGAGCCAGGATTCAGGCCCAGTTGATCCAAAGTCTGAGCCTAACTCTTCACCAGGGTGTGAGGTTGCTTCTCTTTGGGGAGAAGAAAGTCATGGTTCATAGAGGAATATTTCCCATAATTTGAGAGAATCTAGGAAAAGGAATCTAGATGTTGAGAAAGGACTTTAATGGTCTATAGCTAATAAAGACTGGAGCTGGGATTTATACCCAGGCTATGTGTTCCACAAATTGTCCTGCTTCAGCTTGTGTAGGCATGTGGTCCAGTTTCTGACATTTTACAAATGGGGATATTAAGGCTCTCCGAGGAGACGAGGCAGGGTGGAATGGGGCACAGCGATAGAGCTGCCGGCAAGCCAGCATTCCTAGCTCCACAGTGTGATCCTTTAAATTAGAGGTCCCCAAGCTTTTTGGCACCAGGGACCAGTTTCATGGAAGACAATTTTTCCACGGACTGGGTGGGGGAGGTTGGTTCAGGTGGTAACACGAGCGATGGGGGGATGTTTCAGGCGGTGAAGAGAGCAATGGGGAGCGATAAGGAGCGGCAGATGAAACTTCACTAGCTTGTCTGCTGCTCACCTCCTGCTGTTCGGCCTGGTTCCTAACAGGCCAAGGACTGGTAGCCGCAGTCCCCAGGGATTGGGGACCCGCACTTTAAATTATTTTTTCTAGCATGAAATTTGAAATTAAAAATATAATATTATAGACTTGAGGACACGGGGAGGGGGAAGGGTGGGCTGGGACAAAGTGAGAGGGTGACATGGACCTATATATACTACTGGGTGTAGGGTAGATGGCTGGTGGGAAGCAGCCACGTGGCTCAGGGAGATCAGCTTGGTGCTTTGTGACCGCCTGGAGGGGTGGGATGGGGAGGGTGGGAAGGAGATGTGGGAGGGAGGAGTATGGGGATGTATGTATGTGTGTGGCTGATTTATTTTGTTATGAAGCAGAGACTAACACACCATTGTAAAGCAATTATACTCTAATAAAGATGTTTAAAAAAAAGAAAAATGTAATATTATTCACACACAAAAAGACTTGCTCCTAAGTCAGAGGTTCTGGCTGATTTTGATAGCTTCACATTTGCGAGCCCCCTTCTCCAGGTGGCACATGCCCACTGAGGCCCCTGGGCTCCCTGCGCTAGTGGTTATTCTCTCCTTGGTCTTCTCTTTCCAACTCATCGGACATGTGCCCTTCAACTCTCAGGGCCCAATAGACCTCTTACTCGTTCTTTGTAATGGTCCAAAGAGATGTGGAGGTAGAAAGTTGTTTATCAATGGTCCATTTTTCCATAGAAAAAAAGTGATTTTCAGTAGTGTGTGATGTTGATGGGGAGGACGAAGATGGGACAGAATATTGTGAGGGCCTTCCAAGAACACTGTTGTTCCATAAGGGGATGCACACCAGGTCACACCAGAAACATCACTGCCTACCTTGTTGCCTTGAGAAGACTGGGACCTGATCACTGGCTTTCTTGTTTTCAGCCTGCCTTATGTCAGACGGGAAAAGAGTCTTTGAAAGGACTCAAGGGAGCAGTGCCCATCACACCAAAAGTAGAACGAGTACTTTACCCAGACCTTACTGGTGAGGTAGACAGCCATGGTCTCCCACTGAGGAGCAGACTCCGGGGTCCCTCAGATCTGGTGTCATTGCAAAGTGGAGTGTTGAGTGATGTACTGATGGAGCATCTCATGCAGAGGCACCTCTTAGACAAGGGACTCTTAAGAAATCTCTAAGTAAGGGTAGTAAAATATCAGAAATACAAAGCACCAGGCTGCATGTGGTTTATCACACTGAGTAGTTGTAACTCAGAGTTCACAGGAGGCTCTGTAAGGGAATAGGTAAATAAATTGATGTTATGGTGAAAAATGAGCAGATCATTTATAATAGGTGGCTAATTTCAGCATTAATTACTCCTTGATAATTACCCAAAGATTGCTGATTCTGTTTTCTTACATGATATATGAAGTCCAAAAAGGCACATTAAAGAAGAGAATAAACATTCAAGAGCTAGAATTTAAAAGAAAGAAAAAGAGGTGAGGGAAGGCGGGGGAAAGTGGCCAGTTCAAAGGATGCAGAGGGAGAAGGAGGGAAGCATCTATGGTTACAGGCAAAGAGTCCAGCCCTCAGCGACTTCCTGTTATCCATCAAAAGGTACATTTGTTAACTAAAACTTATATGAATAACATTTAAAAACAAAAAGAGTCTCTTTCAGATAAGTTTTACGGTTTAATGGGTTGGGGTTAGATGATCTGATTTGAATGATTTGCATTAAGCTTTGCAGTGTACATTATTAATACTGTCTTTGTAATTCTAGCTTTTCTTACTTTTTATACATCTGCATTTCTGGTCTATATATTGAAATATAAGTTAGAACTGTGGTATGGATTTTGAGTAGACCTTTGGTGCTAACTACTGTGCATTTGCCAGGAACCTCATAGGGCAACCACATATTTCCCCACCCTAGTCTCAAACTTTCCCAGCCACAGAGATTCAAACAGCCCATTAGGGGTGTCCTTACAGAGGAGGACCATGCTGTCCATGCTCTGAGCAGCTGCCATGCTGTCCTTTCGCATTACAGGAAGAGGCAGTGTCTTCAGTGGTTAAGAGCAAAGGTTTTGGAATCAAATGAATCTGTATTCAAATTGATCCAGGACAAATTACTAAACTCTGTTGTTTCTGTTTCCTCCCTATACAACGAGCACACACACATGTTGAGCTGTTGTGTTACCCAAGTGTAGAGCGACAGTGTGAATCACAGTAAGACTTTGGTGAATGTCCTTGCTTCAGTAATGGCTCTCACAAAGCCATGTGCTGGTTCTGGGAATATCACTCTGGACAAGACAGGCACCAGCTTTTTGTGACATTTCATGGAGCCAATATTCCATTGGCAGAGAACAAAGTAAACAAGTAAATCAGAATTCAGCATTGATGAATCTTCAGAAGAAAGTGAAAGCAAGGTGAAGCAAGAGGAAATGAGTTCAGGCAGCTAACCCCTGAATGATCCAAAGGAGCCATCCGTAGAAAACTGGATAAATGGTGTGCCAGGCAGAGGGTACAGTAGGTGCAAGCGCCTGGGGAGGGTCAGGTGGATGAACTTGGCGGGAGGATGGAAGGGGATGAGTTCATCCAGGTAGGCGGGAGCCTAGTGAGGGAGAGTCTTAGAGGTCAGGTAAGAAATTTGGATTTTATTCTAACTAAATAGAAGCTGTTTTAGGATTTTAGGCAGGGAGATGATGGTCTGCTTTATACTTTAGATGATCTGCTTTATACTTTCCTTTGACTGCTGTCAGAAGTCTAGATAACAAGGAGGGGGATTTGTGGGGCGGGGGTGGTTGTTGCTGTACCCTGGGGGAGAGACAGTGGAGTCTGGAGTAGGGTGGGAGCAGTGGAAATGCAGGATTGGACTTGAGACATATTTTAGAGATAGGGCCAGAAGAACATGCTGGCGGATTAGCTATGGGGTGGGGTGAGGAAATGATGGCTATCAAGGATAATTCTTAAGTGTTTGGCCCAGTTGGGCAGTGGCGTCATTTGCTGAGATGGGAAAGACCCAATGCCGGAGGAATAGGTCTGGCCAGGGAAATCAGGAGTTGGCTTTGGACAGGTTCAGTCTGAGAACCCTGTTAGTCATCCTTATGGAGGTGTCAGGTATACTGTTGGCTATGGGTCTGTAGCCAGCTTTTTGTAACTTTTCATAACTTTGATTATGATAGCAAGGCCAAATGAGGATGATCCCTCAGCTCCATCCCCTTCCAAATGTGTGATTGTTTTTCCTTGCCACTCTCCCTCAATGCTGAGAATCTGTCTCTCCCATCCCCCTCCTTCTATTTATTCCCTCCCTTCTCTTGGCCCTATTTTGGAAAACCCAAATCAGGGATTTTTTACTGTTGGCTTTGAGGATTAGAATGAAAACACAGACAACCAAGAAAAACTCCTCCCAAGAGAGGCTGTGTTTACTGCACATTTGGTACAGGAAGCCACAATAGGAATAGTGCTATACTGTGAATTGCTCACCCAGGTATCCTCATGGTCCAGGACCATGGAGTTCTCTCCTCCTCTTAACAACATGGCAGCACCTCTCTTGGTTTGTCCTCTGTGTCATGTTTGTCTCTCTAAGACCCTTCATGCAGAGCCAAAGGTTTACCTACTAGAGAAGAGCTGAAATGTTTTCTTTCTTATTCAAACACTGATTGTAGTCATGGTTTGTGGAGGGATTATAACTATGATGCTTGCTGTCATCCAGCAATCTTCTTTAAAACTTCTCTTTCCCACTATGCCTCTAAGAGGGGCCACCTGGAAGCCTTGCGTGAGCAGTGACCCAGATGGGCATCCCTAACGGTAGTGCCTGACCTCTGAGGGAGTGCCAAGGTACACATGGGCCCTGCTCCAGAGCCCTGAGCTAGAGCAGGGTCTCACAGGTCTTTTAGGCTCAGTTTCTACTGGGATGGACGAGGTTCTGGCCCTGGCCAGGAGGGTGGAGTGGACAGGAGTGACAGTGCGTGTTAATTAGCACTGTGCAGAGCTGTCACCAGGAAGCCAGAAGCCACATGGTGCCAACCTGGTTTGGGGTTGGTACACAAATTAAAACCAGCTGGCTTTTGTTTGGAAATGCCCTGGGAGGGTCCTGGTCCTTTCTGGACAACAAAAGGGCTCGAGTTTCTTTACCCTGAGCCCTGTATTAAACACTAAGAGGTTCTATGAACACTACAGCAAGTGCTGTGATGGATCTGGCTTCAGAGGCACACATATCCTCTCTCATTTGTTGGCAAGTAGGAGGTGGCATCAACTTAGTTATAAAGGTCCTTATTTAGAGGCGTGGGGAGGAAACATGAATCTGTGTCCATCCAGTGTCCCCCTGCTTAAAATGCTTCCATGACTACTTGCCTGTAGGATAAAGTCTAAACTCTTTCC
>NW_006771890.1:1592568-1595383 GCF_000442215.2 Lipotes vexillifer
GTAGGATAAAGTCTAACCTCTTTCCCAAGGCCTTATGTGATAGTCCCTCTGCTAATTCCTCTGATCTTATAGCACCCTACTTCTACTCACTCTCCCCCAGCTTTTTACTCCAGCCATTCTGAGTTCTTTTCAGTTCCTAGAATGGGTCTAACTCTGACTTGGGCCTTTACTTACATTCCTTGCTTTGCCGGACATAGTCTTTAACCCCCCTTCCTCTAGCTAACTGGTCCTCATCCTTCAGGGTTCAGCTGTACTGACCCTTCCTCGGGGTAGCCAAGTGATTGGCTGTCCATGCTGTGTGTTTCTCTGTAATGTTGACTGTGCTATTTTATAGCTGTCAGCTTACTCAGACCTCCCAGGAAGCAGGGGTCATGCTCATCTAGTTAACTCCTGCTCCTCCAGTGGTAGGCACCAAGAAAGCCTTCCATAAATGTTTGAATGAAGGGCCCCCTCCTGGGGATCCAGACCTGTGCTCAGTTCAGCCCTTCTCTTCTAACATCTCCTAACTCCCAGCAAAGCCAACAGGACCCCAAGCTGAAGAGGAGCATAGCAGTACCTGAACTCGAGATCAAAGTGGCCTCTCCACCCACAAGATGATAGCTTGTTTAGAACTTTTTATGTTACTGAGAAACCATGTCTACCCAGCATATTCAAATGGCAGGTCTGGTAACTACATGAGGGTTTGAGCTGGAGTTTCAGCCTTAAACACACAAAGAGCAAAATTCTGTAGAAGCAAAAGGCATAGATTAAGATACTCGAGCCTGGTTTCACCTTCTGTATTTGCCACTTGTTACCAGTGAGAACACGGCCGAAACACATGTGCTCGGTCTGCCTCAGTCATCTTGTCTGTAAAGTGGGCAAGTTATCCCCACTTCATCATGTTGTCAGGAATAAATGAGGCAAAGCTTATCAGGTGTTTAGCAAATTTTGTGCCCCTTATTAAGCCCTCAAAAATTAATTATAGGGGGGAGGGATAAATTGGGAGATTGGGATTGACATATACACACAACTATATATAAAATAGCACAGGGAACTCTACTCAATACTCTGTAATGACCTGTATGGGAAAAGAATCTAAAAAAGAGTGGATATATGTATATGTATAACTGATTGACTTTGCTGTACACCTGAAACTAGCACAACATTGTAAATCAACTATACGCCAATAAAAATTTTTAAAAAATGAAAAAATTATTATAACTATTGTAGTTATAAAAATAGAACAGGGCTTCCCTGGTGGCACAGTGGTTGAGAGTCCACCTGCCGATGCAGGGGACACGGGTTCGTGCCCCAGTCTGGGAAGATCCCACATGCCGTGGAGCGGCTGGGCCCGTGAGCCATGGCCGCTGAGCCTGCACATCCGGAGCCTGTGCTCCTCAATGGGAGAGGCCACAACAGTGAGAGGCCCGCGTACCGCAACAAAAAAAAAAATAGGACAGCCTTTAAATTTTGTGCTTTTTAGTTTTCCCATTGGAAATAAATACACCAAAATGAAAAAAAAGGGGGGGGTGGCTTACGAAATGGCACGTAGAGAGGACTCCCATATCTACCAGAGAAGGTCTATATGTATATGTATATGTATAGAAAACATCTGGGGCTTCTTCTGGGAGGTGGGTTTGTGGTTGATCTTCATTTTATTCTTTTTGCTTGACTCTGTTTTCTAACATGAACACATTGCTCATTAAGTGGGTGATGGTAGAAAGGAGACATAATGTTTAAAAAAGGAAAAGGGAAGAAAGAAATTAGCTAGAGGCTAAGAAGGCATAGTGTAGGTCTGCTCCCCAGTTGTAGTTGTTCCTGTCTTTACTTAACGTGGTTCTCCCTTGGCAGGATTTTTCACCCAGATCTCCACCTTGGCTGATGTGCAGGAAAATGTCATGGAATACCTCCATGTACTCAGCCGGCCCAAAGTCATCGACCAGGAGCATGACGTGGTGTGGACTGAAGCGTACATCGACAGCACTGTGAGTCCCCAGGGCCCCAGGGGAGAGCCTGAGGGTTCCTCCTACCATGGGAGAGTTTCCCTGGGTTTATTCCAGAAGATGGTGGTTGTAGCATTCCTTCTCAGTAACGGGGTTCACTGACATCTTCCATATTTGTATGGTTTGCGTTGGTCTCTTAGCAAGCAAGGTTGGTGACAACTCCTAATATCAGAGAATGTAACAGGTTCTTCTGGAAGGTGTCTCGTCAGCACAGAAAACTCACTTTTGGTTTCTGTCTTCTCTACCTTTTTTTCCTTCTCACAAGTTTACAAATTCTGTCAGTGTGGCAATGATGACAGGTGTGTTAGATTCAGTTCTTGCCATCATCGGAGAGGCCCAGTCCTGGGGATGAATCTTGGGTCTCAACTTGGGAAGGTGGGACCACTTTCAGTTCTGACAGTGAATTGGAGCCACCGTAGAGGCCACAGCTGCCTTTTCTTCCCTTGAACAAGTGAGAAAATGCTTCAGTGGTGGTTATATAGGCACTGACTGTTGTTGCAACTCTGGCCATGGGCTAATTCTAAAGCCAAATTCCAAGGAAAAAAGATTCTGGTGCCGAATTAGCTTTAAAGGAGGAGTGTTGCCAATCGTCAAATAATGGCTCAATGGCCAGGTTTCTTGTGTAATTGCTGGGTGATTTTTCATAGTGATAATGAATCTGATGGGAGTGGCATTTTTCGTTTATTGATTGTAAATGTTCTCAGAGGGCCCCCTCCCATCATTTGTGTCAGGATTAACATCACATTAATCACTGTAACCCAGACCAGCCGTCCTCCAGAGTGATCTCAATGGCTGCCATGGGCCAGCTTTTCTCTCCACAAGCTCTCTCATTC
>NW_006771890.1:1595458-1611416 GCF_000442215.2 Lipotes vexillifer
CGCCCTCCATTCCCTGCTGCTCTTCTGGCAGCTGCAGGCAGATACAGGGCAGGAGCAGCATGTGGGAACCCATCTTGGGGGACAGCAAAGCAGCCTGCACCCCCACACACACAGCCTTAAAGTACACAGTGGGACCATGGAAATACAAACTGGTCAGGAAGGGGTAGCCCATCCCCAGGAGAAATCACCCTGAGTGGAGATGGGTGTTAAGCTAAAGAACCATCTCTGGTTGCCAGGGAGTCCTTGGACTTTTATCATGTTCAGAGTCTGACCCAGTTTGGTTTAGAATCATGGAAGTGAAATAACTAAGCCACCCCATTTGTGTCGGCACCATACTAACAGTAATAACAGAGCAACGACAGTGATGGTTTCATCTCTTCCTCATATGTGTGGTTGAGTAAGGCCGGGGAAGAGGAGAGGAGGAGGGCAGCCAGCCAGGGACGGACTGATCCAGGCACCCAGTGGTTCTGTGTACAAACCCTGAACAGCCACTTGGGTCTGCCATCTTATTTGTTTCATCAGTGTAAAAAATATAAAACAGAGTCTCTATGGGACTAACACCTGGATAAACAGACAGATCAGTAGAGTAGAAGGTCCAAGGAAAAGACCCACCTACATATGGAAATTTAGTTTGTGATAAAGGTGGCATCTCAAATCAGTAGGGCTAGGATGGGCTTTGTAATAAATGCTTTTGGGAAAACTAGATAGCTATTTAGAAAAAGATAAAATTAGTTATTTTCTTCACATCACACTGGAGAAAAATATCCAAGGGGATCAGAGACCTAAAGTGTAAACAATGAAGGCATATAAGCACTAGAACAAAATCTAGTGAATTCCTCTATAACCTGAGTCCAGAGAATGGCTTTCTAACAATGACTCCAAAATCCAGATGCAATATAAATAAAAATAGGTTTGACTACTTAAAATATAAACAAAACAAAACCCAACTTTTATAAGTAAAAAAAATCAAGCACAGTCAAAAAGAAGAAAACTCAAAAAGCAAATGGTAAAATAGGAGAAATATGCAACATATAGCACACATAAAGAACTAATAATCCTAATATATAAAGAACTTTCAAAAATTAAGGGGGAAACTCCAAAATTCCTGTAGAAAAAAATGAGCAAAAGACATGAGCAGACAGTTCACACAAAAATAATAAAAATGGTTTTTAAACATTTGAAATATGTACAACTTCACACATTGTAAGAAAAATGCAAATTAAAGTATGGTTTGAGATACCATTTCTCTCACCTATTAGAGTGGCAGAAATGAAAAGCTTAACTTTGTTGGTGAGGCTGTGGGAAAGGGACACTTGTACATGCTTGTAGGAAGACAGAATGGGGTATGGGAAGGGGAAATGTGCATTTACCCTTTGACCCAGAAATTCTACTTCTAGCAATTAACCCTGAAGATAAACCTCCAAAAATCCAAAAATACATACGCACAAGTTTGTTCACTGCAGAATTGCTTGTCATTTCAAAATATTGAAAGTTACCTAAATCCCCAACCATAAGAGATCAATTGGATAAACTGTGGTACGTGGATGTAATGGAGTCTTAATGTTAAAAACAAACAAACAAAAAGCCTGGAATATTTTGTGCCAGACAGTAACGAAGCACTCAAAACCATGAGGTCACGTCAAAAGGCCCAAGAATCAACCTGAAGGGGTTCTCACTGGTCAACTCTGGGACAGTTTGAGCCTCAAAATTAAATAGAAGAGTAATGGACTATAACTTGAATAAAACAAATCAATGTGTTCTAAATAAGTACACAAATCTCAAACAGATGGACTAAACAGATGATGAAATGGATGGGAAGGAGTGCAGTGTGCAGTGGGCAATGGGATGCTGCCTGGTGGGTGTGGAGGGAGGGAGTCATGAGATGGAAAATCACCAGTGGGCAACCATTTTAGTAGAGATTGATTAGGGTGAAGGTCATCCATGGATGCTAAATCTAGGGGGGAATTTTGATGATGAGCAGGATATTTTCATGGTCTCAAAGTGCTTCCCTAGAGATTTTTGACTAGTTAGGAGAAAAAAATTAAAAAAAATAGTAACTATCCAGTGGGAGAATCCAAAAAAATCTTGAGCGGGTCTTCAAAATTAGTGTCACTAATGAGAAGCAGATGGACATTGTGTGCCTTTGGTGAAGGACACATCATACGTTTAGAGTGTCCTGGCTGGGGTTACATAACCTGAAAATCATGGGGAGGAAGAGAATAAAGCTTTGTATCAATGTAGCATCTTGCTTTAGGTAATGCTAATCATTTAAATAAATTGTTCTAGATTTGCTAACCACATACATACATATTTACACACACATATATATGTTTATATATGGGTGGCAGTTACAAGAGAGGGAAAACCCATTGCTACTGCAGCTTTTTCACTAAAGAACTGACAGCAATAGTTAAGAAAATGGTCTGAAAGCAGCTCTGGGCAAATGGTGCAGAGGCATTGTCTTTGAAGTCTTGTGCTTCATCTTAAACATTTACATGAAATTTTCATTCTGTGCCATAATCATCTTTACTTACTTTAAAATAAAATAACGCTTTAAGTGGCTCATTATTAATTAAAATGGTAGATCAAGATGACAGAGCTCATTTATTCTACCTCTTCAAGAACCTTTTGATGCACATAAAACTAAACCCCCAGAATATGTTTGTCCCTGAAATGATAGCTCAGCACTGCCTCTGTGTTGTATCTTTGCAAATAGCCCTGATAAATAAATCCCCTAGTAGAATGTTCTGAGGGTTCTTTCTCTTCTTGGTGGTGCTGAGAAACCTGTTGGGTTAGGAAGGATTGGGGATTCCATCTTCCTCTTTCATAGGCCTGTTAGGTGAGGAGAAGGCAGCTACTGCTCCAACAGGTGCCTCACTGGCCAGGAAGCAGCACCCCTTCAAACTCGTCATCTGGGCCTGTATCTACCAGGGCAAGGGCAAAAGCCCCCTGTTATTTATATGGAAACAAAATTGGAATCATTTGCTAAACTCTTCTGCAGAGTCTAAATTCTAAGATGAGGCCACCAACTTCAGCACCACCCAGAAGATGAAGAAGGTATGGGAATCAGCAATTCCAAGTTCATGACCATCCTGACACATCCAGGACAGTCCAAACCCAGGATTGCCCTAATGTGTCCCACCTTGCAATAATTAAAGAGACCAAACTCAGGAGCATTTGGCACTGGAAATGGTGACCCCATTTTAATAATACCCTGGTAGGGTTGGCAGCTGTGGAATTTTTTTGATATTTGAACATATTTATAATCTACCTTAGCAACTTCTTTAGAGTCTTTCCAAGGCATTTATTCACATAGTTGCAGAAGTAACAACTTCCTTTTTATATTCATAATTTACAGATTTAAATAATGTTTAATTAATTTATACCATTATGATAAAATTACAACTGCTGTTCATCATAACATTTCTGATGACCAGTGATTACTCCAGGAGCCTGGTTCTCCTTGTGACATTGTAGTCTGAATGTGCCTTTGATTCCTTTAGGACTTGTGACCCTACTGATTTATATCATTTCTACCAAATACTATGGAAGTAGGTACTAGTTGATTATGTAGTAAATTTGGACACTCAATCCCACAAGTTTGCTTAATATGGTCCTAAAAGTCTTCTTTCTCCTGAGTTATCTGGTGGTAAATGCAAAAGGAATTCCTATTTACTTGACTCATCAGTTATTGTGGTTGAAAACCCAGCAGCAACAAATATAATAATATAATTGATTTAATACTTAAGTGAATAGCTTGTAATGACCTAAGAGTATAGTACTTTCCCTCTTTATTAATTATACATTAATTCATACAGTTCTGGGTCTGGACAAGATCAAGATAAAAGTTTGTGAACAGAAGCTGAGTTAGGATTTTTGCACATGAGAGTCCAGGGTTGTGTTTAATCCAGCTTGATCTAGAATCAAGACAGACAGAATTTTCCTTTCAGGGTCCATGCTCCCTGACTATTACTACCAGTCTGATTAAATATTCTGTTTCCTGCCTGGCTGTTCTATTCAATTTGCTCTCCTGGTGAATCCCAAATAAATGAATTAATGTTAACAGCATTAATTATGTTTAATCTAATAAGATTTCATGTATTAATTGACAAAACAGCGAACACCAGAATTCTGAAATTCATGGGCTTCTCATCTGAATACAAGTTGTGCTGCACAGTCATTATCTCTTAGGTGCAGAGCAAAAAATCATTAACAATGGAATTTGTTCTATTTTGTAAGCAAATGACTTAGGTTTTCCAGTTGGGTCCTAATCATCTTGGGAATGCTACCCAACTTGGTATGCAGAGTAGAACATGCATCAGACTGTGGAAGCATCAGCATCCCTGATCAACCCCTCCAGGGGAGTTTGCACAGACCACAGTGACACGTAGAAGGGAAGCAAAGAAATCTTTTAGAAACAGCGGGAATGTGACCATTTAAAATAATGAGAATTCATTACCAAGCTCCCCTGCCCCTCCCCTCTGCTGGTAATACAATTCAGTACGAAATTTGTAGGAACTTTCAAACCAATTTAGTTGCATTTGCAAATTGGACGCGTATCCCTCCTCCTCACCCCCCACTAAGTCCAACTCGGAGAAAATGCTTTGCATATGATAAATTGCACATTTGTTTTGGTTTCCCATCTCAGAATGGCACCTAGGCCATTTAGGAGTCGTTTGGGTGATTGTTTTGGGCTACAACATCTTACTGCCTAGAAGCAATTACTCAGGGGGTTGAAGCCATCATAAGGAAGTTGTTGGGGCTTGGAAGCTGAATTTACAGTATTTTCCCCAAGACACCACTGCATATCAAAGAAGTTCAAATCGTCAAAACAAAAAGACACTCTTAAAGAGAAACATAAACCATCCTGCTGGGTTGTGGAACAGAGAATGCCATCTGCATTACATGGCATGGAGGAAACTGATTATGCTGGGACCTCTATTTCATAGCAGATGGGTTCATTAAATTTAATAGCCTCCAGAGCCTTTAGAAACCGTGTTAAGAACATGCGGAGCATGCTGTGACACTTCACTTCTGACCCTGCAGTCATTATAACTCTGGCATAGACCATAAATATTACAGTACTTTATTTCCATTGAAACAGATTACTATTATAATTATTTTTTTGCCAGGAGATGGTGATGTTAAAAATTGGTACATTCTTGATTTCAGGTACTATTTCTATTCATCCAAATATTTTCCTCTTCCATTTGATTCTAGACTTCAGTATTAAATAGGATTTTTTTTAGCTCAACCATTTTTTTTTCTACTTTGAGTTGGTGTTACAAAACTATGAATCAAAGGTATAAAATTATTTTCTTTAGGAAAGTTGAGATGTTCTAACACCCTGTGTCGATGACTGTCACTAGTAGAAAAGTTTAGGGCTGAAAATGAAAAAAATTTTTTTTAGATTTCAGGTGGGTTTTTTTTTTAGATTTTTAGATTTATTGTTGTTTCTGCTATTATGGTATAGTAATTTCCAACTATCTATAATAAAAGGACAGCTTCTAGAAATAGATAAGCCCTTAAAAAATAAAATCACTAAGCCTAAATAATAATTTAGCATGATAGATTGTTCAGCAGTCTTTGTTTACAAGTGACAGTACCCAACTCAAAGTAGCAAAGGTCAGAAAGGGAATTTGTTGACCTGCAAGCAAGATATCTGTGTAGTTCTCTCTTGAGGCATGACTAGATTTAGGGATCAATCCCATTTATTTTGGCTTGTTCCTTGATTCTTGTATGCTTATTCCCAGCAGACTGTCTCTACTGAATGGCAAAGATGGTCTCTACCATCCACTAACTTTCATTATCTTTATAGCCCTTTCCCTTCCAGCATCTATGTCAAGTCTGTGATAGGCTGTTTGAGTCACAGCCCCATACTGAGAGGTGACATGGTGCTGCTAACTGATGGTCTGAATCTCACAGAATGGGGAAGAAACCAGTCCCAAAGGGCACTGTTACTGGAAGGACTGAGAAGTAACAGAGTTCTGCATACAACTTGCTTGTAGAAGCCAAAACTAATCCATGCCCAAGATCGTGTTTCCCATCGGTACGGTATTCATTATGGTACCATGCTTTTAGGCGCTGAAGCTTTTTATCTAGTCAAATGTTTCCATGGACTGTTGATGAAACAAACATATAGAAGCAGAGTACTCTTGTAGACATTGGGAGATGGAGGCATGGAACCCTGGTTGCTTGGCCACCTCCTGAATGCCTAGGGAAGCTCAGAAGCACTTTTTTGCTCCTCCCTGACCCTGCAGAGCCTAAGTAGTATACCGAGTAATTGTTGAGTCAATGTCTGAGAATGGCAAAATGGGATTCTCTGCTGTGGATTATGTACTGTGCCTTTACAACAAGATACTGGGTTGGGTTCGGTTAGGAAAGATTGGGAGGTTGTATCTGTGGTTGTATTAGAAAACCAAATTGTCTGTGCTTTTTTTCCTCAAATGCCTGCTGTATTTTTCATATTTTCTGGAGACCAGTTCTCCTGTCAATCCTCATTCATGGGTGAAACATGGTCTCCTCCAAGTCCTACTTTACATATGTCCCAGTTCAAACCCAACAGAGAACAGCTCAGTGTTTGTTTATCTGAGTTCATTTCTGAGCAAAGTACGTAACTTTCTAGTCCATGGTTCCTCTGAGGTCAGATGTCTACCCGTTATCCAATCAGCGAGGGCTGGGGAAAGGGCATGTGATAGAAACAGGTCAGCCAAGGCTGTGAATAGCAGATTCTGTAAGAAAGAGGTGTGGGTAGGAAGAAATGACTGGAGTCTCAAGGAGTTGGCATTTCTAGATTTCTGTCTTTCCATCTAAGGCTTCTGTAAGTTGCATCCCCAGCTGGGCTCTAATACTAACTCTTGGGAGCATGTCTTCTTTCCTCTTTTATTCCTAGGCTCATGGCTTCCTTTTAGCCCAAGTTGCCCAAACAAGTGACCCCCAGTCCTCTCCTTGCCTCCCAAATCTTTGATCCTGCCCTTCCTCCACCCACCATCCTGCTATGTGGGTGGTAGGAAGCCCTCTCCCTTGTGCCTTCTGAGAGCTAAGGGAGGTATTTTGGCCACCACAACCAAATCCGTACTGCTTTTTTCCCCCTTCATGGCCCAGATATTTAGGCAACTTAGATTCTCAGAGCTGATTCTCATGCTTTGACATGGTTTAAACTAAAATGAACACATTCCTCTTATTACCAGCATGAAGAACAATTAAAATAATCCCAGAAAGTCAGCCTGTGGTTTGATACCAGCTGCCAGTTTCTCCTGCTTTGCACAGGATTTTCCCCCTGTAAAAGATTTAATTCTTTCACTCTTAAAACTTAAGGCTTTTTGTACCAAATATAAATGTATTGTCTATGAGGCCATGCCTCAAAGATACTGTAGATAAGGGTATCTCAACGGACTTGGGCTCTTAAACTGCTGCTATTGAACAGTGGCAGACAACCACTCTTTTGCTTCCTCTTGCCATTAAAAATTATTCCTTCATGGCCTTTCAAATCTGCTTGTGAGTGATATGGCAACTGGGGGCTCCTTCAATCTTATTCTGCTGATGATACGTACTCCCGTTAGATGTCCAGACCAAGCATGAGGCTCTGTGCCAGTTCCTCAGGGGAAATTCTCTCTTGTTCTGAACAAAGAAAGGAAAAGCAAAGACAATAGTTTATTCAGGCAAAAGGAACATGTTTTCAAATCAATTTCTATTATGTTTAATCAAAAAATCTGGAACATCACCATCTTTGCTGGTGGATGGAAACAACTGTGAAGCACCCTTATAATTGATTTCTCTTCTGAAGTGATCAAATTAAAGGTGGCCTGAGATGAAGCAAAGCTGAGTACTCATCCCACAGTCTCTTTCTCTCCCACGGTTAAGGAACATATGTTTCCATGGGAAGGATCCTTCCTTTGAGAAGGACAGGATTCAAATGCCCTGCTTGTTCATCAGTTGACCTCTCGTGGTGTTCCAATGGGAGAGATTAGTGGGCAGGACTGTCCTCACACCTTACCCACTATTAAAATACAAAGGGACTTTTAAAAAAGGTTTTGGCACTGTCAGATTTATATTTGGCTGTGGGTATATAATGAGTATTCAGGAAGTCCTTAAAAATAATCCCTTATACTTGTTTTGCATTTCCTGGCTTTCAATATGCTTTCCTGTTTATTGCCTCCAAGTGTCTTATCAACAGAGCTCCACCATCGCCGACCTCTCTCCCTCCCTCTCAAAACATCAGCCATGCTCGTAGCCTTTTTGTTGCTTGAACACCCCCAAACTTTCTCCCTCCTCTGGGCTTTTGAACAATCTTCTTCTGAACTGGAAAGACTGCCCTCCCATTCTGCTCCTTTACCGGGGGCGGGGGGAGAATTATTCCCATTTGCTATGTCTCAGCTAAAATGTCACCCCTCACATGCCTATTGACTTTCTATTTCAGATCCCTATTTCCTTCATAGAAAATATGATCATTTATAATTATTATAATTATTTCAATTAAGTACTTATTTTTTCCCTCTTTAAAAATCTTTTTTTTTTCTTTTTTTTTGGTTTGTCCCAATGATAATGTAAGGAACAGGGCAAAGTCTGTCTTGTATCCCCACAATCTAGCACTCTGCCTGGCACACAGTACCACACACTCAATATTAGCTCAGGGAAGCTAAGTGGTTTGTTTTTAGTCATATCACCAATCTCTTTTTACTACTCACTGGACTTTGTTTCTCCCATTCTGCACTACATGTCTCCTTAAAAAGTACAATGAGGTGCCAAGAATTAGGGAAGAAATAATAAAGAATATTGACTGCAAAGTAGATGGTGGTACCAAGGTAGAGTTTAAAATATTGTTCCCGAAATGCAACTGTCATATTTGTCTTTCCTTTTGAATACCTAGTTGAATGATCAAGTTTAGGTCTGAAGCAACTGGTTTTTCTGAATGCCAACTTCAACTACTCAGTGGCAGTCACTGATTTCAGATGGAAGAACAGGGAACTTCAGGGAGTGGACCAGATTTCTGCAGTGCTCCTTTTTTATGTATGTTGTTAAAAGCGATATGTTGGGGAAAGGGCTGATTGCTTGAGGCATATTGTTTATACTACATTACTTAGGTCTGATGGAAAAGTTCCTAACGGTGGTTTTCTTGCTAAAGATATGGTTTATAGATGAAGAGTGGAATGTGATTTTTTTGGTAGGGCATCATAATAATTTAGGTGGATTCCAAGGAAACTTGATATTGGGAGAGGTCGGGAAAAATATTCACGTCCATGGAAATTCTTTAGCATTAGCACTCAATTCTCCATCAAAATATAAATACTGTCTGCTTTAAATTACTGTCCTGATTCAGGCCAAGTTAATTACGCTGGCCCAGACTGGAAAGGAAAATTCCCAGAAAGTCTGATATGATAGAATGGTGGTGTGTTTTCTGAAGATGCTGAGAAATGCTTAATGAATTAGTGTTTCAATATAACTTTTGCAACAGAATACTAAGGGAATGAGAGGGAAAAAAAAATCGTAGATTTTTGGCAGCTGTTCGCCATCATAGCACTTGACAATCTGCTTCTTATTTAGTTTTCTGTTACGCGAAAGCATGGAATTCTCAAGTTAAGAAATATTGATCACTGCATGACAATACGTATGTAAAAAACGGTATTGTGTTGATAAAGCTCTCCTTTTAAAGTGAGATTACTGATTATTTGGTTATTAAAATGTGTGGGTCATTTTACTTCGAAAATAATGTTGCTTTGTTAAACATAAGTTATTTAAAGGTTAAAATAATCTTAATTTTAATTATTAATATTATTAAGAACAGATTTTTCAACCAAGTATAACTGAATGCAAACAAGAACAAACTTGGAAAAGAAAATTGGTGGCTGGGAATGCAGAAATGTGTTGAGGGTTGTATCTTGGCCACAATAGATAGGTTCACAGCAGCCCTTTGCTATATTGGCAGAACCATACATTTTTGAAGGTCTGTTGATTTCCCCAGACTTCATGGAATCTAGACCAAGTTTGTCAATTCCCCATTTTTCTTGCCATGATAAGCCAACCTAGGGGCTGTATGAGGAGCACTCAGAGTGTATGGACTTTATGGCCCTTGTTGGGGAGGGATACATTTTCCTTCTTTAGGTTCTTCTGGCTGGTCTAAGAATTAAATTGACATGAGACAGATTAACAGGAGAAAATCAAACAAAAGTTTAATAACAGGGTTACGTGGGAGAGGAAAACTGAATAACTTACCCAAATGGCCGAAATCCTCACCTTAAATATCATCTTCAACTAAAGACAAAAGAGGATGTTGGGGGTAGTGGTTTGGGATTTCAAAGGGGAGGAAAGCAAGTGACATGGAGATGGAAAAACAAACAAATGTTAAATGTTAGGTGGGCCATGCAGAGACAATGGGACACAGAATAGACTGATCTTTTAAGAGTTTCCCTTACCACACCTAGTCCATATCTTTGCAAGCATCTCCAATGATAGCTCTCTTCTGGGAACAGGTCCTCTGTCTAAATTCTTTTAGGCAGTTAGGGCGAAAGTCAGAGTTTCTTTCTGAGTCATTTGGGGCTTGAGGTTTTTCAGCTCAAAATAATCCACATGCCAAAGAGACATTTTAGCATGGCAAGTTTTGCTCCCCTACACCCTCTTATCCAGCCGTATTGCTCCTTCTCTGTAGTTGTTAGCAAATAGGATCATCTACTCTGATCATATTTGTTGTAGAGATACCTGTGGAACCAGGTGTTTGGTTACCTAGTTCATTGACTAGACACCTACTAAGCTGAGGGTCAGTCCGTATACTGAGCACTAGGGTGTCACATCTTTCATTTTTAGGAAATACGGTTTAAGTCCCTTCAGCGAACAATCCAAGCCAATTAGGTAATTTAAAATTATTAGATTATTTTTGGTAGTGATTGGCAGCCTCCAACATTTAGGGGCAAGGGCTATCTGTCCTTTCACTCACAATCTACCAGGCTATGGTGAAAACAAGTCTCAGGCAATTCTGCCATCCATGGGAACATTTTTTAGAAGCATGCACAAAAGCCAACCAACTTCTGAAAGTTCAAGCCCCAGCTCTCTATCCTTTTAGGTGGTCTGATGGCATCTTGCATCAGAACAAATGCATTATTTGCAGGAGTCAGTTTAACATTCTATTTGGAGTCAGGTGACCAGGAAGCAGGAGTCAGCAATTGGAGGCAAGACTGTTTAACAATCAGGCCTGGGGCACTATTCCTAAAGACAGAGGCCACTGAGCTCACAGAGCCTTTATGTGGGTTCATGCAGAGAAAGGTGGGGCCTCTGCAGTCTATGGAACCAATCCACAAAGAATGGATACCTCCAATTTACCAATGAAAATCATTTCTAATGCCCATTATGGTAATTGACAAAACCTCTGGTGTTAGTCAGAGATAAATAACTGTAGCATACGCTGCCTTTTGCTTAAATACTAGCTGGAATATGTATTCCTGATTAGGGCAATTGACTACCTCTGAGATATAGATTGCAATGAGCATACACATTTATATCACACCATCTATGCTGAAGTATTCTACAGTAAGTTATACACCACATAACAATTGTATATTATATACAATCAGCGTTTCTTCTTTGTGAAATGGGAATAATAATGGTGCTGATCTCATAGAGTGAAGATTAAAAATGATAAGACTGCTTAGTACCATGTCAGGCACATAGCAAGTATTCCATAAATGCTCATCATTATTATCTAGAAATTCCAAATAACATTATTGTTCCATACATAGAGTCTCATGGAATGAACTCTGCCTTAGTTTTATTTTAGACTTGCCAAATTCTGACATTCTCCAAAAGAAAGGGGGAGACAGTTAGTCGTGCATTTATTTCCCTTCCCAGCAGAAGGGCATCCATGAGTTGCCTTTGCTCTTTGCAGCCACATGCCTACTCTAAGTGGTGTGTCCAGCTTGTCCTGCCTGGAAGCTCCATTCCATACTTGGGAATGAGAGAGAAAAAAATAAAGTGGTCTACATGCCATTGCCCCTCATTGTCTCAGAAGTCTTTATAACTGTGTCATTTAGAAACAACTAGAGTAAGAAGTAATTACAGTGCCAGAATCTCATGCTATGGCCGGCATGTATGAATCAAGAAGCTTAGAAGGAAAAGCTGAGCTGAGAAAACTAATGGTGATATTCAGAAGCATCCTTCCCAACAGTGCAGTTAGCTAGGCCTCATTTGAGCAGCACAGTAAGAATAACCAGAATGCTAGAGCCATCGGTTTAGGGCAATTAAAATGCACCCCAGACCCTGTACTAAGTGCTTTTGCATCCCTGTCAGGTGGGCCTTATCTCCATTCTCCAAATGAGGAAGCCTAGGCTTAGGGAGGTTGAGGAATGTGCCCAAGGAGATGGGATAATTAGTGGAACAAATACGATTCAACCCTAGGTTGGTTGCCTGCTTGGGTGTGAGGCCTGTTCTCTCCCATTGGGCATGGGAGGGTGTCTCACATTTATGTATGTGCTGTCATGAGGAGCTAGCCCCACTGGCTACATTACAGATGCCAAAGTCTTTAAAATTCCTAATGTGAGATTAGAAATGTCCTTCCCATTCCCACAAGCCTGAGTTACATTGCTTCTACTGAATTTTGAAAAACTCACGGAACTGCTTTGGGATATGAAGACAGGGAGCCTGACTTATCCTGAATTAGGTTCCGCATAGCATTGGCAACCCAAGATAGGAAACTTTAAATTTTGTAACATGCATCTCTCACATGGAGAGTTCTCTGTGCTGTATTAAATGACAGAAGGAAAACTCAGCTCATCACACTTGTAAAAGAAACCGCAGCATTCCTGGGTTTAAATCTGGAGTCATAACAATTCTATCTGATGGGCTTTTAAATATCCTGGAATTTGCATTTTGAATGTGTTATACATCACAAAAGGATTTTGATGGTGTTATCACAGCAAACACTGTAATCACATCCTGTAATTTATATAATGCCAACTGCTGTCACTATGTCAAAAATCATGATATGCTATTCCTGATCTATATAGCTTCTCTCCTGAAGGAAATTGAGGGTCCTGAATCAGACTCCTTAGAGGCATTACTAATGACTTTGAATGGAAAGTCTGGCCACCTTGTTGGGTAGTCAGGCAAGCCAAGCAGTGAGTTAATAAGTAGATCAAAACTTCAGATACAAAATTGAACTAGACAAGGTGTCCTGAAGGCAGGCCATAACAGGGTGTTTGAACCTTGGGATTTAGGAAGCTGAGCAATCTAGGAGACCCTACGTTGCCCAGAGCAGCAGGATCTGTGGTTCATGCTGGAGGCCTTCCAGGAGGCTGTCTAATTAACCTTGGGGCTAAGAGTTTGTCTCTCTCAGACCTTGCCTCTGGTCTGAATCTTTGCTCACAGACTGCTTTGGATGGGGCCAGGAGGCAAAGCAGTGACCTCATCAGGCATTTCTTTTCTGAACTCTGCTTTTTCTAACCCTCTCAAATCAACTTTAAGTTCTTTTTCTTTTTTAAGGCAAGATGACCACATTTAACCTCTTCCCTCCCTGCCCAATCACTGCCAAATGTTCCCCTCCAAATCAAAACTCCTCAGGAAAGATTTGGGACCATTAGGAAATGAAAGAGAGGCCCCAGGGCAGAGCCTGGGATGAAAGCGTGCCGAACAAAATTGTTCTGTATAAGAAAATGGGACAAATGAAAAAGCAGACGTGCTTCCTGAGAGAAGAAGGAGGACAGCAGCCTTAGCAAGAGGGTAGGGGCCTGACCTCAGAAGCGCAAAGGAATTTAAGGTCTTTTCAAGGGCAGGGATAACTCTTATTTTATTTTATGTTATTTTCTCTGCTGCAGTGTAACGTCCCATGTTTTACCAAAAGTCCATTACATTTTCTCAGGCCTCAGAGAAATTTTGAAGGGAAACTGTGGGAATTTTTTAGTTTTCTACATCTGTATACTCCCGGGAAGGGAATGAGGGGTTGTGCACGTAGGATGGTGAGGTAGTCCACAAATAGAACGAATCCAGCAGGAGCAGGAGCTCAGAACAAGGGTGGCTGGAATCCAGAAGCACTCTCTTTCCCTAGGACTCCAGCAGCACCAAGCAGCTTCCCTGAATATGAGATGGGTCTGGGTCAGGTGTATCTAAGTCCCACTGTTAGTATCTTGGCTGAAATGTATGTTTCTACCAGAAGTTCAGTAGGTTACAAAATGTACAGAAAGGGTCAGGAGATATTACTTTCAGTTTTCTATCTCGTACCATGTTATATAACATCTGCTCCTCAGTTTCTCCACCTGAGAAATGGGGAGATTGTTTGAGATCAGGACATCTCAAAATCTGACATCCAGCCATGTGTGAATTTCAAGCAGTCTGAGATCCCTCCCACCAAAACCTGTCCACAAACATGTATGATTTCTCCATCATTTCCCCATAGTGTTAAGAACCACTGGACTAGATCTCTAAGGCTTATCAGTCTAGCTATATAGGCCTGTTTTTGTCTTGTTTCGTTGTAAATTGTTTCACGTTATCTACTTAAATGGCAAGTAAAACACATTTATCATTTCCTGTAGGGATGTGCAGAAGCCAGCAAGCCCAAATGCAGATCCTGCATTGCATGTCTCATTATACAGCAATGTCATTGACAGGAGATAGGCCCACTGAAGACAGCCCTGGTTGATACCAAAGAACAGTGGCCCAGAATATCCAGTGAACCCTGTGATTCCTTATTCTTGGCAAGTGAGGCAAACACCTATGTCACTGGGTTTGAGATACAAGTCCTTTTGATTCCGTTCCCAAAGTATATCTCAAATCTTCTCCCTTCTCGCCATTTGTAATGTGCCATCCACCCTCTACCCTGACTAGACCATGCCTTTGGACTCCTAATTGGTCTTCTGGTTTCACTCTTCTACCTCTGGGTTTCTCCCTATCTTTCTTTCAGTTCCTTGGAGGTGAGCACCCAGCCAACATCTGCCATTGGGGCCATCACTTGTTTCCTGGCTGACTCTTATTTAATCTTTGGGTCTTAAATTACAAACCCCTTCCATGACTTCCCAAATAGAAAGGGACCACCTACTACTCTCTCATAGAATCGGTTCTTGTGCTAGGTAGCACTTAGCCAGCTTATTGTTGCATATTGCTTGGACTAATTTTAAGATTATGTCTCTCTGGCTTACTCTAACTTATACATGGTAGTGACTTTTTTTTTTTTTTTTTTTTTGCCATTGTATTCACCATATCCAACACAGTACCACACAAATAGTAGGATGGGTAAATTAATGGTATATAGGAAAGGAAACTTATTCCTCTGTCCTCTTAAGTTTAATGATATAGGCCCTGCAAATTAAACTGACAAAAAATGAACTACCCGGAAAAAATGTTTAGTATGTGTGCATATGGAGGTCTTCATAGAAAAGAAGTAAAGAATCAAAGAGGCAGTTAGATCTGGGTATGGGAGAATGGGATGGGATTTGTATATACCATTTTAACAAAGAGAGATAAATTTGTGGAGAAGTGACAAGACAAAGGAAAATGTGTTTGGGCTTCTAGGGGTGGTAAAGTATGGGAAGGTAAATATACAGGGGAACACTAATGGAATGGAAGGGTTACTTTAGTAAGGTTTATTTTGCAGACTCAATCTCATGAAGTCTCTGAGGTGATAAGAGCATTTACCATGATTAAGAGTTGTTTTCCTATTCCTGGTATGGGAGAAGGAATGGGGGGACACGTTCACAAAAGGAAATTTATACCCTGCCTTTAGACAGAAAGAGGGAGGGTACAGAGCTTTTCCTGCATCTCATCTGCTGTTTCTTAATTGCCTTCAGCTCAAGATAATCCATATGCCAAAGTATCATATTCCAGGGTGGTATACTCTGATCCCCTTGATAAAATAGGTAAAATAGTCTCCACTTGAAGGAACGTGATTTGATTCTTGTCGTAGTTGAATCTATTTGCCTAACACTTATTCATTCTTAAAGTCTCTTTTTAAGTACTGCCTCCTCTGGGGACTCATTCCTGC
>NW_006771890.1:1611426-1662865 GCF_000442215.2 Lipotes vexillifer
TTTCATGGCCCAGTTATACAGTATGGTTATCTTTAGTTTATTCCTATGTCTCTCCAATTTGTAGCATCCCAGCACAGAGTAATAATTAAATCTCTTATGTCTACCACTCTTCCCTGGCCTAAGGGCTGATGCTTAATAGATATTTAGTAGGTAAATAAAAAGCAAAGAACTACATTATTTGTTCTGATAGGTTTAAAAGTAAAGAAATTATAATGATTTTATCACTTAATTATAATGCAGTGGATAAACAGTTTGCAATTTCACATCCATCTGATCTATGCATGGTTAAAAAAAAGCACAACTGATTGATTTTACATACGGGATATTGAAACTGGGGACAATGTGGTGATACCTCAATGAACCTGTATATTCTTTATCTTTGCATGTGGCCTGCATACCCAATACTCATGAATGTTCATTGTGTGATTGAGTTCATAAATATATGACTTAAACTTGCTTTTCTGATATAGATTTTCAAATGTTCTAATATCGAGCTGTGGAAGCCATTGTTATTTGAAAGGACTCTATGGGTTTTATTCCTTGCCTGCTTATTCAGGAAGGTCCCATCTCCACTCAAGTACTCAATGTCTTAGTATAGGGGAATATCTGTTGGGGGGCCCAGATACCTCACTGCCCTCAAGATTCCTGATGTCTCTGTAGTGACTGCCTTACTCTTAGTATCCATTGGGGAGTCAGGTGTGTCTCAAAAAAAAAGCACTTGAAATTCCCCAGATGAGAAGGAATGGGAAACCTGGGGTTACTGAGGAACTGACCTTTGTTCTTCTCAACACTGTGCTGTCAGTAACCACTCCGAAGAATTTCTGAGGCTCTTGACAACTGAATGGAAATTGGGGGAAAAAAATCACTGAATTTTGAGTTTGAAGACTGAGGGTTAAGTTTTTGCTCTGCTCTTCATTGGCCATGTGCCCTTATGTAAATCACTTCCCCTTTCTGAGCCTCAGTTTCCTATAACCGTGTATGGTGACTGATATTAACCAGATTTATTGTGGTGACCATTTCACAATGTATACAAATGTCAAATCATTATGTTGTACACCTGGAACTAATATAATGTTATATGTCAGTTATTCCTCAATAAAAACAACAACAAAGCACAGATTGCTGGGACCTATCACCAGAATTTCTGATTCAGTACATGTGAGGTGGGGCTCAGAATTTACATTTCTAACACATCTAATATTTCTCACAGGTGATGCTGGTAGTGCTGGTCTGGGGACCACATTTTGAAAACCACTGTTAGATTGAAAAGACCTATGAAATGCCATGAAAAATGACCCATGCTGATATACTGTGATGTTTTAGTATACCAGGGATAACAGAGGAGAAGTCCTAAAAGTAGGGGTGGTGGGAAGTGAATTCAAAATGTTGGGAATCAACATAGCATGAGACTTCTCAACTCCAAAATCAGAATCAGGCATTCTTTCTCAGGAAGCTACTGGAGGATGTTCTTCATCCAAACAAGGAAGTAAACCGAGGAAGAGGAAGACACTGGGTCCTTCCCTGTCCATTTTGCAGAGATTCTAGCCCTTCAGCCTGGCATGCCTTGGTGACTCCCGGCCAGTGTCTTCCAATGGGAAAAGTGTGAGGACCTTGCCTGGGTGCAGGGAGGCCTGGAGGTAAGAAGCATGAGTGCTCAGCATGGGCCAGGCACACAGTAGGCACTGGAGGGTAAAAGTCCTCCTGCATCACTCCCAGAATGAAGCTAGCCTCCACGAGGTCTGGGGAGAAGACACCAGAATCTGCTTCACTGGAAAGCCTCTAGGTTGCCAGCCTGGGTCAGGGGCATCCTGCTGCCCCACCCCCATCGCACCATGTGAGATACTTGTTTTAAAAAATAACAACATCTGTCCTTTCTTCAGTAGAATATAATATTTTAAAATAAAACCAGTGACTTATTTGATGGGTAAGAGACTTGCCTTGTGCCTGAACCCCCTTGGATTCCTCTCTATGTAAGCATTGAGTGGTGTGTTGGAATTCCTTTATGATAACCAAATGGAGATTACTGACACTGTAAAGTTATCATCATACGCTTGATTCTGAGTAAAGTTTATGAGTATACATAAGGCCTGAGTTCTCCTGGGTCTGGGTGCACTGCCGTATTCAGGAAATAGGCGGGGAAAATCCATGTGGCTATGGCCAAAATCAAACTGTTTTGCCAAGCATGCTTTCTCCCCTCTTAATTGAGAAACCTATGGTTATTTGGATGAAAATTTAATCTGTGCCTCTGATTCATTTACTTATTGCTCATTAACTTGCTACTTAGTTCTAGCTACATGAGCTGTTAGAGCTTTCTCTAAAGCTCCTCTAAACCAAAAGTGGGTTATGGCCACCTTCAGTGAGGCCAATTTGAGTCAGGACTAAAGTGAGCCCTAGCTGGGGCTTGAGGGTTCCATTAGGCTGAGAAAGTGAAGGCACAAAGACTGTGTCAGGCACCATGGCCTGTTGCTCTGCTTTTTGAGATCCACCCCCTTTGTTCTCCCAAAGAATTGCAAAATGGAGTTTTTGGAGAAAGAATCAAACTTCTTGTATGCAGTTGGCCCTCATCTTTGAACTCTGCATCCATGGATTCAACCAACCTCGAATTGAAAATATTGGAAAAAAATTTTTTCCAGAAAGCTTCAAAAAGCAAAACTTGAATTTACTGTGCCAGCACCTCTTTATATAGCATTTACATTTGTATGAAGTATTATCAGCAATCTAGAGATGTTTCACAGTGTAGGGAAGGATGTATGTAGGTTATACACAAATACTGTGCCATTTTACATAAGGGACTTGAGCATCCTCGGAGTTTGTTATTGGGAGTCCAGGGGCTGGAACCAATTCCCTGCAGATACTGAGGGATGACTGTAATGAGGAATGTCTTCTTTTTCTTTCCTAATAAACTGCATATGTCACTTATGGAGGTGGCAGGGGTGTGCCATGCTGGTTGAAGACACAGTGTTGGAGTGAGGGGCTGCTTCAAATCCTCTCTGCCACTTAGCAGATGTGTCATCTGGGACTGTTTACTTAACCCTTTTGTGCCTCCAGTTTTATCATATATAACAGAAGGATAATGATAGACTCTACCCCATTGCGATGTTGTAGGGATAACTGATATAGTGTCCTCTCCAGGGGCCTGCCTACTCCCCTCTCATGGGTGGTTTTGTGGCAGCTGAGGCAGGGTTGTCCACTGCTACTGCAAGCCAACACTTTTAACATCCATGTGCTGTTGATCATCCACGCCAGGAGGCGCAACCATAAATGTTCTCAGGAGCCAGGCTGGTGAACTAAGTGCGTAGAGAACTCTGGGTAGAAGAAAATGGCGGTTGGGGTGGGGGGAGTGTGGTGACCTAGAGCATGCACGCACCACCTAAATGTATTCACTTCAAAACTTTGAAAACAGCCAATGGTCAAATGAAGCTCTACGGGCATAACCTGCTAGGAGCCAGAAATTCCTTATTCCTGACTATGTCATTCACAACTTTTGCTTTGCCCCGCTTCACCTCCTGCCTTCCAGAATCTGCTTCTATCTTCCTCAAATTATTGAAGATAATTATTGAAGGCACCTCCCTTCCTGTACACAAGACCACTGGCAGCGAGGATGGTGGCAGAACACAGCTCAGTCTTTGCACTTAGAGCTCACCCTTCATGTCCCTCAGTGCTCACACCTCTGGTGCCTGTTCCTGTCTGCCACTGTGCTCCCTTTGCCACGTTGAGGTGGCACTGCTCTGTGTGTCCTGTGGTCCTGTGGCAGCAGCCTATTGTCTAGAAGGACCTTCTCTTACTTGGCTTGCTCAGGGGTGTCTCTGTTGCTAGGCAGTGGCAGACAAGATGAAAGGGACTGTGGAATCTCAGATTGTCTGACCTGAAAACCCCCACTCAGTGCTCAGAATCCTGGCTTCTATGGTGTCTCCACTGTGCACTGTTAACCAGCCACTGCCTCTGGGCGCTTGAAGATTTTACTGTCTAGTCTTTATCCTTGTATTTTTATTTCACTTGCTCTTATGGATAGTCTATGAAGTTAATTCCTCTGAGCTCTGCTCACTCAGCAGAATGCCTGCACAGGATAGATGCTTAGGAAACATGTTCTGATGAATTGATTTTGTCTTCCCTTCATTATCAAGAATTTGCTACTGTTCACATGCACATGGCCTTATTTGGGGCATGACCCAAAGCTGTTCACACCCATTTCTTGGTCTCACTCTATGTTCAATAGGAATATAAAGAATTAGCAGAGGGCATAGGAACCACCCTAGACCATGGACAGGGCAGCGTGAGGGCAGGCATTGTTTGTGTTCAGAGCAGGTACAAAGACAGAAACATGGAGGAGAGGTAGCAAGGAAGAGAAATGCAAGCTCAGTTCACATGTGATTAGACACTTTCCATTTTTAGCCTTCTGGGTTAAATTTGCATAATTCTTTTAAAAAGAAAAATTAATTAATTATGACTGTAGCTTTTAACCAAACTGTGCATTTAAAGTAATCACTCTGGGTAATTTAAATAAAATCTTTTCTGTAAACAGTTTATGCACATTAGACTGAAAAAACTGTTGGTTTATTCAATTAAAAGGACATTATTGTTTGGATTCTCTCTCTCTCTCTCTCTCTCTCTCTCTTTTTTTTTCCAATTCAAAATAGAGGGCAGCCACATTGAGACAGATGGGAATTAATTGACTTTTCTCAAAAGTGACCAGATTTTGCTTTTTGCTTTTAATTTTAAAGAAGATAGATTCCAAAAGCATTTTCAAAAACCAAACCCCTATTTCAGAATACTGAAAAGAAATTGTACCCTTTACTCTGACAGGCAGTGGGGTACAGAAATAAATTTGTTCCCTGGCAAACATGTGGGACTTCCTCACCAGCCCAGCACAAGTCAAAGAAGGTGGTTCTAAACAAAGCTCTCCAATACGGTGATCTTTAAAAATACCAGTTTGTACAAAAATACCAAACATTGTACATGCTTGGTACTTTTCTAGGAGACACCATTCACTGTAGTTAAAGAGGCTCTTTCAATGAAGCCTACCATGATTTCAGGATGTTATTGTACTTTACTCACTGGTTAGTTCCCTGAATGTCTATGGTCCCATTATACACTCTGGGAAGGGTGACACCTGGACTGTTTGCTCAGATCATGGCAGGTATTCAGCTCTGTTCTTAAGGTGTACAGGTACCGAGTGCTGAAGTCCATGTTGGACCCTCCCATGTGTTGGGGTGAAGTTCCTGGGAGCCATAGACCTGCTTCCATCCCAGAAGCAAGACCCAAAACTGATGTGAGCAGTACTGGCAGCATTTGGGGATAATGGATTGTGTGCTGGGTGGATTGGTGCAGACCAGGCCTATTCCTGTCACAAACTTGCTTTTCTGGACCTCTAAAATAAGGTGGTTGAATTGAATAGCCATCTTTTTTTTCTTCCTAATTAGCAAAGCTATTTTATTCAGATAAAATCATATGTAAAATAAGAGCAGCTTGATTAAATTGGGGTCAGGGCCTCTGGTTCACAGAATTTGGGGGTTCCACAAAGCAGAGTTCATGAATCACTGGTATGGATAGTTGATAATATGTTGTCTTAGTGAATCAGGTCTCTTTGGCTATGACAGAAATGCAGCTCAGTCAGACTTGTGTGATTAAGGAGAAACTGAAATGTCAGAGTGTAGCTCTCTTCAGGCATGGCTGGATCTACATGCCCAAATGCAGTCAGGAATCTGCCTCTTCCCATCTCTTGGCTCTGCTTTCCTCTGTATATCTTTATTCTCAGGTGAGACTCGCCTCCCCTTGTGGTGTCATGACTGCCATCAGCAGCTCTAGGTTTATACCCTACTAGTGGAGCACCTTGCCCCCAGAAGAAAGAAATCACTTTCCCTATGGTTCTAGCTAAGACCCTGGTGCTGACTCTGATGGATTCAGCCATGTGTTATCTCTTTCTGAACCAATCTCAGTGGTCAATAGGATGGAGAGTTCTGATTCACCATGCATGAGTCACATGTCTACCCTTGGATTTGGAGGAGGGTGGAGTGAGCCCCAGTCTTACGACAAGGCCTGAGTATGGGGGATAGGATTTGTCTCACAGGCAAATAAAGTGCTATTACCAAAAGAAGGCACAAATTCTATTCAGGCAAAAAGCTGTTCTGTTCATCTCCCTTCCAGATCTAATGACCTATGAATCTAAGCAAATCCTACTACTTTTCTTCTGCATCTGTGAAGATTGTGTTCAGGTTTGGTGATAGGACTTATAACTCCACAGAGACTAAACTGGTTTTGTATAAAGGGAAAAACGACTGGTGAGAGTCTCGGGGGAACAGAGGACAAGATGACAGCAAATAGAAAATGCCAACCCATCTCAACCATCCCGAGTTCAGTCATCTTTCTAGGAGGGAAATGAATCAATTGTTTTTGTCCTGTTATCATAAATACTTGTTGGTTCAACCCCTGATATCTCCTGTGCTGCACCAAAGGGGGAGCCAAGACTCTAATACGTTTTAGTCCTTTACGTCCTGAGCTCTTTGCAGCTGTTTGGCTAGAGTCTTTTTAAGCTCGTGTTTCAAGCAACTCTTGTATAAATGCCCAGAATTCATGGCTGATTGAGCTACTTGAGCTTTGTAAATGTAGACATTGGGTATATATCTTTGCAAAAGGTTTAATAGTGAGATAGTTTTGGCTGTGTAACCCATGCATACCAAACCCTGACCTCAAGTGTCTTCCTTCCTTGAGGCTATTCAAAGAACTAGCCTTTGCTTTTTACCAATTTTACTCTTCTGTCTGTTTTTGGTTGCATTGCTTTTTGCTCTTGTGTTTTAGTTTTTAAACTTTCCTCTCATTATATTGTGTTTAATTTGGTCTTTTTTTCTAGCTCCTTTCTAGGTGAAGCTTTGACCATTCAACTGTTCTCTTTTTCTACTATAAGCTTTTAAAGCTGTGTTTCTTTCTAAGGACTACTTTAGCCACATGTCACAACTTTTGATATGTTGTGTTTTCATTTTAATTCAGTTCAGAATATTTTCTAATGCCACTTGTGATTTAGAGTTCCTAGTGACTTCCGGGTTATAGTAGTGTGTTATTTTCAAATAACTGCAGATTTTACTAGATATGTTATCGTTATAAATTCGAATTCTAATTTAATTATTGTTACGAATTCTCTTGTGTTCAGAGAATATATCCTATGATTTCAATAATTTTGTTTCTTGACACTTGTTTTATAGCCCAGCACATGGACTTTCTTGGTGAATATTTCATATGTACTTGAAAAGAATGTGTATTCTGCCATTATTGTGCATATTGTTCAGGAACGATCAGTTGGATGAAATTGGTTGAAATAGTGTTGGTCAAGTGTTCTATATATTTACTTATTTTCTTTACAAATAGAAAGCAACTACTTTATGAATTACTGAGAAAGGAGTATTGAAATCACCAATGAAAATTCTAAATTTATGTTTCATTTTTTGATTCTGCTAATTTTTGTGTCATATATTTTGAAGTTTTAATATTAGGAATATACACAATGTCTTCTCAATGAATTGACCATTTTGTTATTGTGAAATATATTTGTTTATCTCCCATATTTCTTGTTCTGAAGTCTATTTTGTTTGATATTAATATAGCTACCCCAACTTTCTTATGATTATTGTTTTGTGGTATGTATTTTCTATTCTTTTACCTTTAACATGCATATCTTTTTATTGAAAGTGTACTTTTTGTACACAAAATATAGTTGGATTTTTTTCCCTTTTTATCCAGCCTGACCATCTCTACTTTTTAATTGGTGCATTTAATCATTTACATTTAATACAATTATCTGTATTTTTTGGTTTAAATATACCATATTGTTGTAAATATCCACTCTGTTGTTTTATTTTTCTTCTTTATTTAACTCTACCATATTGTTATAAACAAATATACTATATTTATGTATACTATGATATACATTCTTATATTTTTCTTCTTTTTTTGGTCTCCTTTTGAATGAATTTAGTGTTTCAAATGCCATTTTTTCTCTACTATTGGCCTATTAGCTATACCTCTTAGTTGTATCTTTTGAGTGGTTGCTCTAGTGTAACAATTTCCATCTTTAACTTCTCAGAGTCTAACTTCCCTATATAGTGGAAGCAACTTAAAACAGTATACTGCCATGCACCCCTTCCATTCTATGTGCTATTATTAGCATACTGTTTACTCCCACATATATTATAAACCCCACACAATACATTATTTTTATTTTGCTTAAATTAAAAAGTGAGGAAAAAATCTCATATTTACCCACATATTTTTCATTTCTGATGCGACTTATTTTTTGTATACATTCAGACTTCCATCTAGAATCATTTTCCTTCACCTGAACTTCCTTTAATCTTTTCTAAAGTGCAACTCTGCTGGCAATGAATTCTCTTAAAATTTTTTTGTTGTTACTTGAAAACATTTTATTTCACTGTCTTTTGGAGAGGTATTTTCACTGGATAAAGAATTCTAAGTTTACCTTTTTTTTTCTTACAGTATTTTGAAGCACTTGTTCCGTTATCATCTGGCTTGTATTGTTTCTGATGAGAAGTCAGTGATAAATCTTATCTTTGATGCCCTTTACCTATGTGCTTTTATTTTTTTGGTTGCTTTTATGATTTTGTTGTTATAAATGCAATTTTATTATAATGTGCTCTGTTATTTTCTGTGTATGTGTGTGTGTTTATCTTGCTTCAGGTTCATTGAGCTTTCTTGGGTTGGTGTGTTTATAAATTTTATCAAATTTGAGATATTTAGCCATTTTTAATGGTTTTTGGCATTGTTTTTAGTTTTATTTCTCCCTTCATAATGTTTAAGTTTCCTTTAAATTCTTGATTATATTTGTAGTAGCTAATTTAAAGTTTATATTTTCCAATTATATGATTTCTGGGAATATTTTCTTTCTTTATAAATCATTTTCTTCTTCTGAGTATGATTGATTATTTTTCCTCTTATAAGTCACATTTTTTTTGGTTTCTATATTACTAAATTTTTATTAGGCATTAAGCATAATGACACATGATAGTGGGCATTATGTTGTTGAGTGTCTGGATTCTGTTGTCTTCCTTTAAGGACTGTTGAGTTATGTCCTGACAGTTAATTTACTTATGTATCAGCTTAGCCCTTTAAACACTTAAACTTTGGTTGGCAGGTATGAGGTACCTTTCACTCTAGGTCTAGTTTAGTTCTAATGCTAGGCACAGTCTTTCTGGGATTCCTACTGAGTGTCCCAGGTGTTTAACAAGGTGTTCTATTCTGACTGGTTGGAACTTGTAAATACCCAGCCTTGTTTGAGGCCCAATAGATTTTTATAGCTTACAACTTCATTGTAGTTCCCCTCTCCTACCCGCTGTAATTGTGCTTTTCTCAGCCTCATGGAGTCTTCCTCTAGCTCATTTTAGTATTAAATCAAAGACCTAAGAGGCCCTCTCTGTAGATTTCTGGAGCTCTTTCTCTGTATAGCTTTCTCTCTCCAGTGCTCTGCCTTGCAAATTCCAGCCACCTCAGCATCTGTAAACTTTGATTCATTCCTTGTCAATTCAGTGCAACTTCCAGGTTCTACTTGGCATTACCTTCCCTGCTCTGGGGTCTCATAAATGCCTCCAGGTAGAGTATTAGAGTGAGCATGAGTCTCACTTTATTGTTTTGCCTTCTTTCAGGAAGCAAAGTCAGTGCTGATTATTGACCAATATCAAAGGACATTTGTTTCTTTCTTGTACTATATCCAGTTATCTAGTTGTTTGTGTCAGGAGGGATAATGCAGTACTAGTTACTCCATTGTGACCACGGTAGAAATAGAAATAAAAGATGACATGAATATTAGTTTGTTTATCTTCAAGATTATTTACTTAAATTGTTCTATTTGTTTATTCATATTCAAGATTTAAAACACGTTAGCTCTAGATTAATTTTACCAAAAGGTAATACGTATCTTGTAAATGTTAAAAGACAATGACAATTTATTGGATATGACATTGAGATAATTTTTATTTAAATATGATACTATACTAAGTCAATTTAATTGTGAGATAGCCCTTTTTTATGCTTCTCTTTTGGTTTCTTGATCATCTTACCTAACTCATGTATTCAGTATGAATGGCAGAATTTTATAGTTCAGCTTTTGGCATTTGGATTCCTCTAGTGGTGGTTTTGTTTTTTTAAAAAATAAATTTATTTAATTAATTAGTTTATTTATTTTGGCTACGTTGGGTCTTCATTGCTGCATGCAGGCTTTCTCTAGTTGCAACGAGCAGGGGCTACTCTTTGTTGCGGTGCGCAGGCTTCTCATTGCGGTGGCTTCTCTTTGTTGCAGAGCACAGGCTCTAGGCACATGGGCTTCAGTAGTTGTGGCACGTGGGCTCAGTAGTTGTGGCTCGTGGGCTCTAGAGCACAGGCTCAGTAGTTGTGACACACGGGCTTCGTTGCTCCGCGGCATGTGGGATCTTCCCGGACCAGGGCTCGAACCTGTATCCCCTGCATTGGCAGGCAGATTCTTAACCACTGCGCCACCAGGGAAGTCCCCCCTCTGGTATTTAAAGGTGAACTTCAGAAGCACATTGGCCTCTTTGAGATTTGAACTGAAGTGGCACTGATAGCACTTGACTTTCTTAACTAAGACAAAAAAAAAAAGCCTGTAAAACTGTCATTCTGTAAGGTGACAAGCAAAAAAGGCCCTAGGAAATACACATGGACTTCAATATTATAGGAATATGTGTTTGGCAAAATGTGGAAAAACATGTGTTTGGCAAAAAAAAACCAAACATGTTTGGCAAAAAAAATCTGGGGTTTGGCAAAAAAAGATAGCCAAATCCCAGATTTGGGTGGGTGGGAAGCAAGTGTATTTTGAGAGATTAGCAGTCCCAGCATATTAGTAGATCTCCTTTCTAGACATGAGAAAAATAAGCCTGTAGTATGGTGCTCAGTGTGTCAGCAGGGTTGAGTGGAGAACAAAGCTCTCTTCTACCCTATTGGCAAGCAGACCGTTTCATTTTTGTTTTTACTTCATATTCCCTTAATTATGCACTAATAGATTATTAGTAATAATCTATTAGATTATTAATAATCTAATAGATTAATAATATTAATAATATTAATAATCCCTTAATAATCCCTAATAGATTATTCTAAGTTTTTAGAGAAAGACTAATTGGATTATTTGACTTATTAATCCTATTGGGTCAAAAAACAGCGTTTAGGGTCAGACTCAGTTTTCCTGTCTTTAGAATGTAAATGATTGTATTTGGCCCCTACAGTTGCCTTGAGAATTTTTCATTCAGACACAGGACACATTCAGAGCCCTTAGCTCCTGGCCTGGTTTAGCATGAGCACTCAGCATGTGCAAGCTCTCATCATTAGTAAATAGGATCCAGTCTTGACTTGAAAAGTGCTTAGATGCAAAAAGAGGACCAATATCATTCAACACATGGCTTTGGCCATTCTTTCTCTGTTCAGGTGAAAAATATATGCACTGATGGGCCAAGGTGAAAACAGTATGTAAGAGAAGGAAAATTTCATGGATTTTTCGTAGAAATGAACTTCTCATAGACTAGAATCACAGAGCTGGGGGTTTCCTGAAGGATCCCCTAATTGAGAATGTCATCAGAGATCATCTGTCACCCACAGCTCATACATTTACCCTATTTAATGTGTTCACTTCTGTGAGATACAGGCTTGATGGATGAAAGAACTGTATAGTCTATTGCTTTTACTTAACAGCTTATTAAGCTTTTCATAGGTGACAGGAAATGGACAGACCAAGATGAACCTTTGAGATAGAGATAGAAATAAAGATAGAAATAAATCTGTCAATGAAATGTGTAACTTACCAGATTGGCCACTAAAAATATAGCATTGACATGTCCCATCCTTTGTGAGTATGCAGACCACTCATTTACCTTTATTTCTGGCTCCCATCGATTTCTTTTTTATGTCAAACACTGTCTATGTACTCTTCCCACTGCAGACATGGAGGGTAACTGCACATCATTCATTCTGCAATTAATAAAGGATGTGTGTTGAGGTGAAGTTGTCTTTCTTGGGGGCCCAATATTTCTAGTTAAGTTGCCACACAGATTTCTCTGTGGTTCACCAGTTTGGCAGATCCCTGCAAATTCTCTTGAAGACATCTGTTGAGTGAAGTAACGGTTTCATTGCAGACTCTTGAGTTTTCATTAATTTTCCTCTGAGGGTTTTTTGTTTTGTTTTGTTTTGTTTTTTGTCTCCTTCTGTGGGGAGGGTAGGAACACGTTCATCTATTTTGGAGGGTTTCAAGTTCTTCAGCTCACCATTTCCCCTGGTAAGGCCTTTCTCGGAGGGCCATTCTGGTCATTTCTGACCCTTCTGGTTCTCTGAGTCTATGACCTGCCAAATGGCTCCCTGCTTTTAGATATCACAGCCCATGTCTCTCCCAGGTGGCTGCAGATCCAAGTGGTGGGAGGCTGAAACAAAGTATCAGGACCTTCCTCTGTTGAGCCTGTTGGTACTTCTCTTCCTACATCCCTTTCCTCCCCCATCCTTCTCAGTATAGTGTCTCCTTATATGGCCCTGAGTTGGCTCCAAGTTCATCTCAGAGGAATTACATGACATGCATAAATTATGAAACATTTTTGCAAATTAAGTTTTAATTAAAACCAGCAGCTTAGAGTATCCAACTGGAAGCAGTCACAATGTTGAAAAGTGACACTGGTAGGGTGGGAGTTCAGGAGAAGGTCTGAGTGGGTTTGCATCCTGTTCAGATATTTCCAAAACGAATCCTGCAGAAAAGAGCTTCCTTCCCTATCAGATCCTCCTTAATCTACACTGATCCCTGGCCTGCCATGTGGAACAATGTGGTTTCCAAGCGGAAATACATACACATCATGGTGGTGGTTTTATCTGAACTTTGCCAAATTTCTTTTTGATTCTACCAACTCCATGTTTTCACAGGGAACCATCAGGACCTTGGGCTCTCCCACATTGCCAGAACTCCAGATAATTTTTCAGCAAGATGGCAACCCAAAATAAGGCTGAAGAATGACAATTTTAATTGGAAATGTATTTTTCTGATACAGTGCAGAGTTCATGCCTGATGAGAAATGACTTCTTGTTGTGAGAACTTTCAGAACTTTATAACGAGCAAATATGTCTGGGGCTTTCCCCCAGCTATATGTAATGTGAGAATTGTTCTGGTCTGTCCATTAATAATCCACATTTTCCATGTCCCCAAAAATGCCTGCCATCAAGTGAATAATTTATGCGGGCTTGCCTTTCATCTAGGCAGGGCTCTACTGCTGCAAAAAAAGACACTGGATTTTTTCATTCAGAGTTCAGTTTGAAAAACCTGACCCTTAGTTATCAGTCTACATCTTTTCTACTAAATAACCTGAGGATGCTAGTCTGCAGTGGCCAGGACAGTGTTCTCTGGAGACCTGAAACAGAGCGAGCCCTTGCCCTTTAGGCATTTTGAAGTTTAATATTTCCTCTGCTTTAAACTCATTTGGAACATGGAAAAGACTCATCCATATAATCTGTATTTTTAAATTCCTGGGAGATTTTTTAAGATGATAATACTTAGTGTTGGTTTGGAGTGTTGAAACTGACATTGGAAAGAGAGAATCCTGGTCAGAGTGTAAGTGAGGACAACTTTCCTTGAGAATACTTGGACTGAAATAGGCAATGCCCTTTGATCAATTATTCAACTTCTTGAAAAGTTGATAGTGTATGTAAAAATTTCACTACAAGGATGTTTATTACAGTGTCATCCATTTAGTGACAAGGTGAATACAGCCTAGATAGCTAATAATAAGGAATTCAATAAGTAATATTTTTATATTCAAATAATTGAATAATTGGCGTTAACTGAAATCAACAATGGATGTTAGCATCATCAGTGGCTTTAAATTTCTTCTTTTGCTTATCTTTGATATCTAATTTTCTATAAGAAACATGCATTGCTTGTGTGATTTTTTTTTTTTTAAAAAGAAACATTTTAAACAACATGTGTATTACAAAGATGGGTCTTTCTGTCTATATTTTTCTTGACTTTAAATATGCTGTTGGAAAAAGAAGTTAAAGTTCCATCTGTATCCCAAACTAGATGTTGAGAAATCACTATTAAATTATATATGGTTAGGCAAGGTAATACCCAAACCAATAAAAGTAAGACAATTTGGAATGCATACATACCATTCTCTTCATGATCTTTCCAACAAGGTTTGAAAAACTTATAGGGTATGAAGGGAAAATTGGAATGGGTACTTAAATTACTTCAAAGTAGAAAAGTAGAAAAGTTATATTTATCTTCTTTTATTGACCCTGTTTTTGTTCTTGTCTTCCACTCTGCTCTACCTCTACTCCTACTCTTTCCTCCTCATCCTTGTTCACCACCGCCATGACAAGGGACTGGATAAAGCCACGGGACTAGGGATTGTAGAGGGAGCAGCCTGGCGTCCACATTTAAGGAGCTAGAGAAAGAATATGGGGCAGTGGGAGTAAATTGACACTCATGATAAAGCCCAGGGAGGAGGAGATTCTAAGAAGGAAAATGACACAGAGAGATACCGATTTATCTCCTGACTTACCTAATATTCTCAGAGAGGTCAAAATAGCTTCTGTGTTTTGGAGAAATATGATGCCCTGTGTGTTTGTAAGGAAATTTCACACATACCCTTGGAAATATTTTGAGGAAATTACTGCTGAGTATTTTTGAAGCTGAGCAAACGGTACAGAAATATTTTGATAAGTCTCTTGATCTGTATGAGTAAAATCTAGCACTGAGTAGCCATGGTCTGTACCTAGAGATGGCCAGCTCCAAGTATCTGTGGAAATAATGAGAAAAACTCAGTTCACTCAGGATGTCCCCATGCCTCGTACTGAGCTGGAAGCCTCTAGAAGCTAAGTCTCTTGGATGGACATGGGCTCCAGTGACACCACTGGTGCTGAGTTCTGTCTGTCTCACTGCCCTGCTTTCCACGGTGCTGGCTTCACTCTAAGGTCCCGTTTGATGATCTGTCCCCAGCAACACATCCTCTTAGACTCTAGTGGAGAGAGGAAAGGGAGGCGGAGAGTAAGGAGGATGAGGGATTGATATTTGGTTACTTCTGTAAAAGTCCTTAGTAGACTAGGTGAGGTCACATGTCCACCCTGAGCCAATTGTTGGGCTAGTGATGAATTGATTGGCTGAGGTCTGGGCACTGCCCACATCATGGGGCTTGGAGTAGAGCCTTACCCTACTACAGGGGTCTCCAACCCCCGTGTCGCAGACAGATACCAGTCTGCGGCCTGTTAGGAACCAGGCCGCGTAGCAGGAGGTGAGCGGTGGGCGAGCAAATGAAGCTTCATCTGCCACTCCCCCTCCCTCGCATTACCGCCTGAGCTATCCCTGCCCCCCCATGGCTCACATTACCACCTGAACCATACCCCCCACCGCCCCCGTCCATGGAAAAATTGTCTTCCACATAACCGGTCCCTGGTGCCAATAAGGTTGGGGAGCGCAGCCCTACTACTAGGGCCACTACTAGGAAAGAAGGGAGTTGATGGTGAGAGCAAAGAAACACATGTCCACTGTAAAGAGTAAGCACGTTATTCAGGCCTTATCACTTCTTCACATAACCCACTGTGAAGAAGTGATGACCCATTGAGAATGTTTGTGATCTTAGGTCTGTGGGTTTATCTGTGGACCATGAGGCCCTTGCTTATTAGTATACTTCTCACACAACACCAGGTTGGGGCACCCCTGAAAACTCTAGAGGTTACAGGGTCATGGGGTAAAAACAGCAGCCATTATGGGCCAGTGGCTTTCACAGGGGCTTAACATGTATTTATCTCATTTAATCCTTACATTAATTCCATGAAATAGTATTATTACTATAATATTACAGATGAGAAATCCAGAGCTCAGAGATGATATATTGTTGCCTAAGTCCTTACAGCTCATAAGAGATAGAGGTGGGATTGGAAACCTGGTCTACTAAACTCCAAGGCCCTCCTTCCTCCCTCCCTTTCTCCCTCCCTCCCTCCCTTCCTTCCCTCCTTCCTTTCTCTTTCCTTGTTCCCTCCCTCTCTTCCTCCAACAAATACTCCTTCGTGAATTCTTACCAAGGGCCAGGTACCGTACAGGTCTAGTTCCTGGTGATACAGCAATGAATAAATTGTTCATTCATGTGGCCCCTAGATGGATCTTGAGTCTTATGTGGAGAAGCAGTAAAAAAAATAAACAAGAAGATTACAAAATGCAATAAATGTTAAGACAGGGGTAAACAAGATGATGTCATAGAAAGATACTTGGGGTTGAGATAGGAACTGCTGTCAGAGGAGGTGCCTTCAGAGCTGACATCTGACAGATGGGTAGGAATCAGTGAGGCAGGGGTCGTGGCGGGTGTCAGGGAATTGACATGGTGGGAGAGCATCAGCCAGTCAGAAGAAATAGCCACATGAAGGCTTTGAGGCAAGCGAGGCTTGGACAACAGGGCCAGCAAAGCACCAGGCTTATACTTTTAGATTGTTCTGGATGCAGTATAGAGGAAGGACCAGGGGGAGGAGTGAAACTGAGGAGATGGATGAGCAGCAGTGGTGGCTTGGTGTGGGGTGGCAGAAGTGGATGGATGTGGACAGAACCTCCACCACCTAGCTCATCAGAGGCCTTCACCTCCTGGTGTAGGTTTTGGAGTTTGAACCAATGAACAGAACATCCTCTGATACATATAGAAGTAGGAGTCTTTATCCACATTGCTTAATGAAGAAGAATGGAAGATTATAAATGTAAACATGCACAGGAAAAAAGAAAAAGAAAAAAAAAAAAAACGAACACAGGGAACCTTTGCAGCAAACAAGGATTTATCACTCATTCATAAGGCCCAAGGCAAAGGGCCAGTTTTACAAATGGAATAAACATATGTAGACCCGGCTTTTTTTGTTTTGTTTTGTTTTATACAGTTGGCAGGAAAATACTTTATGTCCCATTTGGTCTTTACATATTTCATAGTGAATGTGTTGTTTTGATCAATAGAACTTTAATTGAGTTTTAGTTTTGAAAAAGAGTCCACTCAACTGCAGAAGTTCGTTGAGCTAGAGTGATGGATGTCCCCTCACTTGCCCCTGTGGCTCTCTATGGGACTCTGAGATAGAAATGAAGTAAACGAGGAAAGTTAAAACAAAAACATTCCCTTCGGTGCAGAAAATGTCTTGCTTTTTTTTTTGCGGTACACGGGCCTCTCACTGTTGTGGCCTCTCCCGTTGTGGAGCACAGGCTACGGACCGCAGGCTCAGTGACCATGGCTCACGGGCCCAGCCGCTCCGCGGCATGTGAGATCTTCCCAGACCAGGGCACGAACCCGTGTCCCCTGCATCAGCAGGTGGACTCTCAACCACTGCGCCACCAGGGAAGCCCTTGCTTTTTGAAACACCTTTACTTACCATCAGGGACTCAAAGCACACTTGGATCTCTTCCGCCTCCCCTGTGGCTCCTCACAGCTCTTTTCCCTGGCCCACCTTAGCACACAGGCCTCTAACTGGTCCCCCACAGTTACCCCATGATTCAGTCCCTGTACTCACTCCCTGGGTGACCTTGTCTGCATGCTCACGGTGACCAAGCTGCCTTCCCTACACCTCTGCCTGCAAGTCTAGAGGCCATGCTCAAATTGTCCGTTTTAGACAAAACTTAACTCTGTGTTGTTTTTTTTTTTCCTCAAAAATGCTTCTCCCATAGTCTTCTTCTCAGTAAACAGAGGCTCCGTTTTTGCATTTACCTGGGCCAAAAGCCTTAGACACAGACTTGATGTGCGTCCTTCTCTCATATTATCTATCATCCAGTCCATCATCTCTTCTCTCAAGTAGATCTAGGGTCAGACCACTGCCTGCCACCTCCACTACCAGCACTATCTCTTTCATCTCTCATTCAGATTATTCAGTAGTCTTCTTCCTGGTCTCCCTTCTCAAACACTATCTTTGCTGCTCTCTGGCTATGTGACCTTGTAGTTTCATGGAAAATTGAGGTAATAATAGAACTTACCTGATAAAGTTTCTGTGCGTTTTCAATAAATTAATATAGGTAAAGCACTTAGAATGGTGGATAGTATGTCATAGCTATTATACCTGCCTGTCATTACTGCTGTCGTCAACATCGCAGCATGTGGTTTCTATCCAAGACAACCTCATAGTCCAGAATGACTGCTAAAGCACCAGCCATCACATCTGCCTTCCTGCCAGCAGGATGGAAGGAGTCCTTTCAAGGGTACTATCTGGAAAAACCACATCCATGGATATCTCATTGACCACAACTGAATCACTTAGCCACACCAAGTTCTAATAGGGTCATTTAGCTGAGCCTGGCTAAAAGGTGGGTTTCTGTTACCAAAAAAGGGCAGAATGGCAGTTACTGCTACTAGCAGTAACTATGCTATGAATAGGCAATAGGTGATATTATGAGGGCATGTGATGAGGACATTTGATATGAGAGGTCAGACAGGACTTTGTTAAGACAGTGACAACTGACCAGTGAAGTAGGTGTTTGCTGGACAAGGGGGGAGGGTAGGAGGGAGCATTCCAAGATGAGGGAAGAACAAGTTTGTCTGTGACAGGAGAAGACATGGTAACTATTTTTGCTACACCATACATCATACACTACGTGCTGAGAAGCATGGTAGGCTGGATTCTCCATCCAGACTCTTCTGTAAGGGGCGGTGCCAGTATTTCTCATTCCCCCTTCCTAATCGGGGGACTCGTGGATGGAATAGCCTGAGAGGCCCCGAAAACCTTGGGTTGGTGCTAGCGCCCTTGGTCTGCATGAGAAGCAGCACCTTGAGCCTGACAGTTAAAGCAGAGGTGAGGGCTGCAGAGAGACGTGACTCTGACTTGACTTTCAGCTCCAGCATTTCCTGAGTGGGTGACCTTGGCGAGGTTCTTAGCCATTTCATTTTTATTTATTTATTTATTTATTTATTTTACATCTTTTTTGGAGTATAATTGCTTTACAATGGTGTGTTAGTTTCTGCTTTATAACAAAGTGAATCAGTTATACATATACATATGTTCCCATATCTCTTCCCTCTTGTGTCTCCCTCCCTCCCACCCTCCCTATCCCACCCCTCCAGGCGGTCACAAAGCCCGGAGCTGATCTCCCTGTGCTATGCGGCTGCTTCCCACTAGTTATCTACCTTACATTTGGTAGTGTATATATGTCCATGCCTCTCTCTCGCTTTGTCACAGCTTACCCTTCCCCCTCCCCATATCCTCAAGTCCATTCTCTAGTAGGTCTGTGTCTTTATTCCTGTCTTACCCCTAGGTTCTTCATGAAGCCATTTTAAATAGTCTCTATTTCCTCATCCATAAACTGAGGATGATACTAATATATAACCCAGAGGTCTGCTCTGAGGACCAAAACTGCTCAAGATGGTAAAGCACTTAGTCAACTTCCTGGTCTATTGAGAGCAGTCATTCAAGAGTGGCTGCTTCTGTTACTACTGTGCCCTTCATCTCTGTCACTCTCTTGGATGACATATTCTCAGTCTTTCCAGGTTTGAATGTGAAGTGTCCCATGAATGTATTCTACACCATTGGAATTTTCCCTAGGAATGTACAAGCCCATCACGTACTACAATTTCTTTCTTTCTTTATCCTTCCTTTTAAAATGTGACTAGAGGATGTGAATAGTTGGATATAGAGTCATACAGTCAGGGGGCATTTGGCCTGAAGGAATCTCAAGCTGCCTGTGCAGACCTTCATGTAGTAAGTAAGGAAACAGACCCAGGGAGGTGGAGCCCAGTTGACAATGCCTGACAAGGTGGCTTTGAAGAAGAAGAGGTCTTTGAGGAAGAGAAGTTGTCTTGCCTCAGGCTGAGTGATGATGGGAAGTTCCCAGGCTGGTTTTATGCACATCCATGGGTCAGTGAGACAATCTGCACTTCTGCAGAAGTCTGTACCAAGCATATTGAAATCTGAGTTTCATATCCATCCTTCTGGCAGAGATATTTCTTTTTCTCTTGAAAGCCATTATCTTGGGTTATCAACATGGTCTTTGTGTTTGGGGTGGGGTGTAGACTGCAGTCAGTTACCCCAGTTGTCTTTCCCTGGCATCCACCCTAGGTGTACCCTAGTAATAAGTTACCTTCTTTAACCAGGTGAGCACCATATCACAGTCACAAATAGAGAACTTAATAGAGACTTGCATACAGAGCAGGTACCCTCAGGCCCTCATGGAGCTTGTGACCTAGCAGGGGAGAGACATTAAACTAACTTACATACAAATTATAGATGTGCTCAAAACTACAAAGAAAAAGTACACTGAGACCTTTAGAGATCATCGTGTCCAGAAATATGTTTTGCCACTCCTTATTTTGAGCTCACCGCAGACATTGCTAATTGGTTATAATATTCTTTACAACAAAACTCAGATATAACTTCAGAATCCTTCTCAACACAACCCTATAGAAATCTATTACCAATCAGTTAGACTTGGCTCTTGAGGCTAACCTTTCTTGCCATATAAGGACTGGCCCATTCCCCAGCCCTCCCTCCCTCATCTTTTTTTAAGGATAAGCACTCTGGCTAAAGGCTGGAAGGCACATTCCTCAAGACTCTAGCCAGAGGCCAGGGTGGATCTAATGTCCAGCTGGTCTGGCTCCCAGTTCAGGACTCGACACACTGTGAATATTCGGTGACAATGTGTCATCAGAAGAGCCTACTCCCAAGCAGTAGAGTCTGTGGCTGCCAGTGAGCCCATCTTAATTTGTTATGTTTTATTCTGAGGTGCAACCTGTATAGGGCATTGCAAGCTGTAATTTATGTTATTTAAAAGCTCTGGTAGGAAAGTTGCTCTTTGTTCTCATGAGTTATTTCTTGAGGAAAATATATGTTTTGTGGAGAACTTGAGGGCAGTCTTAAACTGAAGACATTACCACAAAGGCCTGGTCTCTCATTTTCCTTCCCAGGATTTCTTCTCATGTGCTTAAACGGGTGAGTCAAAAAGAGGTGTTTCCTGCTCCACCAAGATAAAACTGAGAGAGAGAGAGACAGAGAGAGAGAGAGAGAGAGAGAGAGAGAGAGAGAGAGAGAGAGAGAGAGAGAGAGAGGAGAGAGGAGAGAGGAGAGAGAGCAGCTCTTCTTTTTAAAAGGGCTGTCAAGTCCCACAATTTGTGCAGGACTTAACTTTGGTATTTATTTTAATTCATCAAACAATTGTAATTCTCATGGCTCCCCAATGCATTTCATATGACATAAGCTGTGATTCAACACAAATGCTTTCCTAAGGAAACATACATTTATCATTCTATGAATGTTCACATCTCCAAGGTTTCTTTTCTGTTGTGTGAAAAGATGTTTAATATATAAGAGACCCTTCTTTAAGTGATTCTTCATTTTAGGCTCAATTTCTCACCTCTTGATACATTTCTGCACTCTTGAGAAGTGCTAGAGAAACATGTGAGCTTCCTTTTTAATAGTGGCAGCTTTAAGTAGGAGCAAAGAATCAGAAAAACATGCTTGCATTCCTGTCTTCTTAAATTGGGAGACCTTTCGGCATAAAAGAGCTTGGAAATGTATTGTTGGGAGGTTGGGGTCTGCCCTTTGTGGACATTCTCTGTACCATTCTGGAGAAGTCTCTGAGATCCAAGATACTTTGTTGGTTTGCATTTATCCCTTCTACCCTTTGTTGGGCTCCATCCACAGGGCAGGGCCTTACGATGGGTTCAAGAAAGCCCCGGTCTTAGTGTCTGTGAAGAGAGAGCATTGTTCACAGGGAGAAAAGAATGGAAAAGGCAGAAGATTCAAATGAAGACCATAGGATATCTCATTTAGTTGTCTTGCATCTTCTGGCACTTGCAGGGTTATAAACTCTAGAGAGACAGAGAGAGTTTGTCATCACAATTCCCAACTGTTTGTGGCCTTTATTAACGTGTGAGTTGAATTGAATTTGTATGTTCTAAAGTCAGGAAACCCTACTCTCTAATTTATTGTCTATGGAACATCGTATAATTACATAACCTCTAAATGCCATTTTATTTTTCATCTGTAAAATGGGGATAATTAGAGTACCCAGTATTGGGTTGTTGTGATTTAGTGGGGTGATGCAAATAAAGGGCTTAACAAAGTACCTAGTGACAAGTTCACACTCAATAAATGTTAGTCTCTATGAAAAGTAAGACTTGAAAATGATGTAATTCTTAGATTTGGTATTTAATATATGGATAATGTTATTTCCATTCCAGATTAGAAAATGCTTTTCAAAACAGTGCACGCTGTAATGGCAGTCACAAACACCGTGACATTAAACCGCAGCATAATAGACTCAATGTAGAAAAATAGATAAATATGTCTCATAAATATTCAGTCTTTTTCCACATACCTATAATTTCAATTCCTTGCCTGTGCCATTGGGAAAGCTATTGTATCTTATTTTATGGATTGACTGACTGCCTTTCTGTTGTTCTTAGACTATCAGCCTTACTTCAAATGCATAAATCCTTGTTCATGCTTCCTTAACCAATAAAGAGAACAGTTACTGTGCTACAAAGCAAGAAAAATTGACTTCAAAAACAACATTCTTCTAATGGTCTTACCTTTATGTACAGTACAGCTTCTCAACTTCGGCACAGTTGACAAATGGGCAGGATAATTCTTGGTAGTGGGGGCCGTCCTGTGTATTGTAAGATGTTTAGCAGCTTCCCTGGCCTCCACCTGCTAGAGGCCAATAGCTTTCGCTCCTTCCACTGCCCCCAGTTTTGGCAGCCCCCCATGTCTCCAGACAGTCCTCCGCAGTGGGGAACTGTTGGCATACAGGAAGAAAGAACTCGGCCTTCATATTGTGAGCTTTGGGCCACTGGACAGAAGAACCTCAAGTCCAGCTTTGCAGGTCCAGAACTACCCAAAACACACACTGTCAAACTCACAGATTATCTGTTGACTCTACAGATTCAGCGGATTCAGATAGCAGGTGGAATAATCAGCACCATAAATTTTTTTTTCAGCTGTATTTATTATTTATTTATTTATTTTTGGCTGTCATGTGTCTGAGTTGTGGCACACGGGATCTTCGTTTAGGCATGTGGGATCTTTTTTTGTTAACATCTTTATTGGAGTATAATTGCTTTACAATGGTGTGTTAGTTTCTGCTTTATAACAAAGTGAATCAATTATACATACACATATGTTCCCATATCTCTTCCTTCTTGCGTCTCCCTCACTCCCACCCTCCCTATCCCACCCCTCTCGGTGGTCACAAAGCACTGAGCTGATCTCCCTGTGCTATGCGGCTGCTTCCCACTAGCTATCTATTTTACGTTTGGTAGTGTATATATGTACGTGCCACTCTCTCACTTTGTCACAGCTTACCCTTCCCCCTCCCCATATCCTCAAGTCCATTCTCTAGTAGGTCTGTGTCTGTATTCCTGTCTTACTCTTAGGTTCTTCATGACATTTTTTTTTTCTTAAATTCAATATATATGTGTTAGCATATGGTATTTGTGTTTCCCTTTCTGCCTTCACTCTGTATGACAGACTCTGGGTCCATCCACCTCATTACAAATAGCTCAATTTCGTTTCTTTTTATGGCTGAGTAATATTCCATTGTATATATGCGCCACATCTTTTTTTTTATTTTAACGTCTTTATTGGGGTATAATTGCTTTACAATGGTGTGTTAGTTTCTGCTTTATAACAAAGTGAATCAGTTATACATATACATATGTTACCATATCTCTTCCCTCTTGCATCTCCCTCCCTCCCACCCTCCCTATCCCACCCCTTCAGGTGGTCACAAAGCACCGAGCCGATATCCCTGTGCCATGCGGATGCTTCCCACTAGCTGTCTACCTTATGTTTGGTAGTGTATATATGTCCATGCCTCTCTCTTGCCCTGTCACAGCTCACCCTTCCCCCTCCCCATATCCTCAAGTCCGTTCTCCAGTAGGTCTGTGTCTTTATTCCTGTCTTACCCCTAGGTTCTTCATGACATTTTTTTCCTTAAGTTCCATATATATGTGTTAGCATACGGTATTTGTCTTTCTCTTTCTGACTTACTTCACTCTGTATGACAGACTCTATGTCTATCCACCTCATTACAAATAGCTCAATTTCATTTCTTTTTATGGCTGAGTAATATTCCATTGTATATATGTGCCACATCTTCTTTATCCATTCATCCGACGATGGGCACTTAGGTTGTTTTCATCTCCTGGCTATTGTAAATAGAGCTGCAATGAACATCTTGCTACACGACACTTTTTGAATTATGGTTTTCTCAGGGCATATGCCCAGTAGTGGGATTGCTGGGTCATATGGTAGTTCTATTTGTAGTTTTTAAAAGAACCTCCATACTGTTCTCCATAGTGGCTGTACCAATTCACATTCCTACCAGCAGTGCAAGAGTGTTCCCTTTTCTCCACACCCTCTCCAGCATTTATTGTTTCTAGATTTTTTGATGATGGCCATTCTGACTGGTGTGAGATGATATCTCATGGTAGTTTTGATTTGCATTTCCCTAATGATTAATGATGTTGAGCATTCTTTCATGTGTTTGTTGGCAGTCTGTACATCTTCTTTGGAGAAATGTCTGTTTAGGTCTTCTGCCCATTTCTGGATTGGGTTGTTTGTTTTTTTGTTATTGAGTTGCATGAGCTGCTTGGAAATTTTAGAGATTAATCCTTTGTCAGTTGCTTCATTTGCAAATATTTTCTCCCATTCTGAGGGTTGTCTTTCGGTCTTGTTTATGGTTTCCTTTGTTGTGCAAAAGCTTTGAAGTTTCATTAGGTCCCATTTCTTTATTTTTCTTTTTATTTCCATTCCTCTAGGAGGTGGGTCAAAAAGGATCTTACTGTGATTTATGTCATAGAGTGTTCTGCCTATGTTTTCCTCTAAGAGTTTGATAGTGTCTGGCCTTACATTTAGGTCTTTAATCCATTTTGACTTTATTTTTGTGTATGGTGTTAGGGAGTGATCTAATGTCATACTTTTACATGTACCTGTCCAGTTTTCCCAGCACCACTTATTGAATAGGCTGTCCTTTCTCCACTGTACATTCCTGCCTCCTTTATCAAAGATAAGGTGACCATATGTGTGTGGGTTTATCTCTGGGCTTTCTATTCTGTTCCATTGATCTATCTTTCTGTTTTTGTGCCAGTACCATACTGTCTTGATTACTGTAGCTTTGTAGTATAGTCTGAAGTCAGGCAGCCTGATTCCTCCAGCTCCGTTTTTCGTTCTCAAGATTCCTTTGGCTATTCAGGGTCTTTGCTGTTTCCATACAAATTGTGAAATTTTTTGTTCTATTTCTGTGAAAAATGCCAGTGGTAGTTTGATAGGGATTGCATTGAATCTGTAGATTGCTTTGGGTAGTAGAGTCATTTTCACAATGTTGATTCTTCCTATCCAAGCACATGGTATATCTCTCCATCTGTTTGTATCATCTTTAATTTCTTTCATCAGTGTCTTATAATTTTCTGCATACAAATCTTTTGTCTCCTTAGGTAGGTTTATTCCTAGATATTTTATTCTTTATGTTGCAATGATAAATGAGAGTGTTTTTTTGATTTCACTTTCAGATTTTTCATCATTAGTGTATAGGAATGCCAGAGATTTCTGTGCATTAATTTTGTACCCTGCTACGTTACTAAATTCATTGATTAGCTTTAGTAGTTTTCAGGTAGCATCTTTAGGATTCTCTCTGTATAGTATCATGTCATCTGCAAACAGTGACAGCTTTACTTCTTCTTTTCCGATTTGGATTCCTTTTATTTCCTTTTCTTCTCTGATTGCTGTGGCTAAAACTTCCAAAACTATGTTGAATAAGACTGGTGAGAGTGGGCACCATTGTCTTGTTCCTGATTTTAGTGAAAATGCTTTCAGTTTTTCGCCATTGAGAACGATGTTGGCTGTGGGTTTGTCATATATGGCCTTTATTATGTTGAGGAAAGTTCCCTCTATGCCTACTTTCTTCAGGGTTTTTATCATAAATGGGTGTTGAATTTTATTGAAAGCTTTCACTGCATCTGAGAAGACCATATGGTTTTTTTCCTTCAACTTGTTAATATGGTATATCACATTGATTGATTTGTGTATATTGAAAAATCCTCGCATTCCTGGAATAAACCCCACTTGATCACGGTGTATGATCCTTTTAATGTGCTGTTGGATTCTGTTTGCTAGTATTTTGTTGAGGATTTTCGCATCTCTGTTCATCAGTGATATTGGCCTGTAGTTTTCTTTCTTTGTGACCTCCTGGTCTGGTTTTGGTATCAGGGTGATGGTGGCCTCGTCGAATGAGTTTGGGAGTGTTCCTCCCTCTGCTATATTTTAGAAGAGTCTGAGAAGGATAGGTGTTAGCTCTTCTCTAAATGTTTGATAAAATTTGCCTGTGAAGCCATCTGGTTCTGGGCTTTTGTTGGAAGATTTTTAATCACAGTTTCAATTTCAGTGCTTGTGATTGGTCTGTTCATATTTTCTGTTTCTTCCTGATTCAGTCTTGGCAGGTTGTGCATTTCTAAGAATTTGTCCATTTCTTCAGATTGTCCATTTTATTGGCATATAGTTGCTTGTAGTGATCTCTCATGATCTTTTGTATTTCTGCAGTGTCAGTTGTTACTTCTCCTTTTTCATTTCTAATTCTATTGATTTGAGTCTTCTCCCTTCTTTTCTTGATGAGTCTGGCTAATGGTTTATCAATTTTGTTTATCTTCTTAAAGAACCAGCTTTTAGTTTTCTTGATCTTTGCTATCGTTTCCTTCATTTCTTTTTCATTTATTTCTGATCCGATCCTTATGATTTCTTTTCTTCTGCTAACTTTGGGGGTTTTTTGTTCTTCTTTCTCTAATTGCTTTATGTACAAGGTTAGGTTGTTTATTCGAGATGTTTCCTCTTTCTTAAGGTAGGATTGTATTGCTATAAACTTCCCTCTTAGAACTGCTTTTGCTGCATCCCGTAGGTTTTGAGTCATTGTGTGCTCATTGTCATTTGTTTTTAGGTATTTTTTGATTTCCTCTTTGATTTATTCAGTGATCACTTTGTTATTAAGTAGTGTATTGTTTAGCCTCCATGTGTTTGTATTTTTTACAGATCTTTTCCTGTAATTGATATCTAGTCCTATAGCGTTGTGGTTGGAAAAGATACTTGATACAATTTCAATTTTCTTAAGTTTACCAAGGCTTGATTTGTGACCCAAGATACGATCTGTCCTGGAGAATGTTCCATAAGCACTTGAGAAAAATGTGTATTCTCTTGTTTTTGGATGGAATGTCCTATAAATATCAATTAAGTCCACCTTGTTTAATGTATCATTTAAAGCTTGTGTTTCCTTATTTATTTTCATTTTGGATGATCTGTCCGTTGGTGAAAGTGGGGTGTTAAAGTCCCTTATTATGAATGTGTTACTGTCGATTTCCCCTTTTATGGCTGTTAGTATTTGCCTTATGTATTGAGATGCTCCTATGTTAGGTGCATAAATATTTACAATTGTTATATCTTCTTGGATCGATCCCTTGATCATTATGTAGTGTCCTTCTTTGTCTCTTTTAATAGTCTTTATTTTAAAGACTATTTTGTCTCATATGAGAATTGCTACTCCAGCTTTCTTTTGGTTTCCATTTGTATGGAATATCTTTTTCCATCCCTCACTTTCAGTCTGTATGTGTCTCAAGGTCTGAAGTGGGTCTTTTGTAGACAGCATATATATGGGTCTTGTTTTTGTATCCATTCAGCCAGTCTGTGTTTTTTGGTGGCAGCATTTAATCCATTTACATTTAAGGTAATTATCGATATGTATGTTCCTATCCCCATTTTCTTAATTGTTTTGGGTTTGTTATTGTAGGTCTTTTCCTTCTCTTGTGTTTCTTGCCTAGAGAAGATCCCTTAGCATTTGTTGTAAAGCTGGTTTGGTGGTGCTGAACTCTCTCAGCTTTTGCTTGTCTGTAAAGGTTTTAATTTCTCCATCAAATCTGAATGAGATCCTTGCTGGGTAGAGTAATCTTGGTTGCAGGTTTTTCTCCTTCATCACTTTCAGTATGTCCTGCCACTCCCTTCTGGCTTGTAGAGTTTCTGCTGAGAGATCAGCTGTTAACCTTATGGGGATTCCCTTGTGTGTTATTTGTTGTTTTTCCCTTGCTGCTTTTAATATGCTTTCTTTGTATTTAGTTTTTGACAGTTTGATTAATATGTGTCTTGGCGTATTTCTCCTTGAATTTATCCTGTATGGGACTCTCTGTGCTTCCTGGACTTGATTAACGATTTCCTTTCCCATCTGCTGAAAGATCAGCTGTTAACTTTATGGGGATTCCCTTGTGTGTTATTTGTTGTTTTTCCCTTGCTGCTTTTAATATGTTTTCTTTGTATTTAATTTGTGTCAGCTTGATTAATATGTGTCTTGGCGTGTTTATCCTTGGATTTATCCTTTATGGGACTCTGCGATTCTTGGACTTGATTAACTATTTCTTGTCCCATATTAGGGAAGTTTTCAACTATAATCTCTTCAAATATTTTCTCAGTCCCTTTCTTTTTCTCTTCTTCTTCTGGAACCCCTATAATCCGAATGTTGGTGCGTTTAATGTTGTCTCAGAGGTCTCTGAGCCTGTCGTCAGTTCTTTTCATTCTTTTTTCTTTACTCTGCTCTGCAGTAGTTATTTCCAGTATTTTATCTTCCACGTCACTTACCCGTTCTGCCTCAGTTATTCTGCTATTGATCCCTTGTATTTTTAATTTCATTTATTGTGTTGTTTATCATTGCTTGTTTCATCTTTAGTTCTTCTAGGTCCTTGTTAAATGTTTCTTGACTTTTGTCTATTCCATTTCCAAGATTTTGGATCATCTTTACTATCATTATTCTGAATTCTTTTTCAGGTAGACTGCCTATTTCCTCTTCATTTGTTAAGTCTGGTGGGTTTTTATCTTGCTCCTTCATCTGCTGTGTGTTTTTCTGTCTTCTCATTTTGCTTATCTTACTGTGTTTGGGGTCTCCATTTTGCAGGCTGCAGGTTCGTAGTTCTTGTTGTTTTTGGTGTCTGTCCCCAGTGGCTAAAGTTGGTTCAGTGGGTTGTGTAGGCTTCCTGGTGGAGGGGACTAGTGCCTGTGTTCTGGTGAATGAAGCTGGATCATTTCTTTCTGGTGGGCAGATCCACGTCTGGTGGTGTGTTTTGGGGTGTCTGTGGACTTATTATGATTTTAGGCAGCCTCTCTGCTAATGGGTGGGGTTGTGTTCCTGTCTTGCTAGTTTTTTGGCATAGGGTGTCCAGCAGTGTAGCTTGCTGGTCGTTGAGTGAAGATGGGTTTTGGTGTTGAGATGGAGATCTCTGGGAGATTTTCGCCGTTTGATATTACGTGGAGCCAGGAGGTCTCTTGTGGACCAGTGTCCTGAAGTTGGTTCTCCCACCTCAGAGGCACAGCACTGACTCCTGGCTGCAGCACCAAGAGCCTTTCATCCACACGGCTCAGAATAAAAGGGAGAAAAAGTAGAAAGAAAGAAAGAGAGAAAGAGAGAGAGAGTGGGGATAAAAGATAAGAAAATAAAGTTATTAAAATAAAAAAATAATTATTAAGAAAAAAAATTTTTTAAGTATTAAAAAAAACGGACAGATAGAATCCTAGGACAAATGGTGAAAGCAAAGTTATACAGACAAAATCTCACACAGAAGCATACACATACACACTCACAAAAAGAGGAAAAGTGGAAAAAATAATAAATCTTGCTCTCAAAGTCCACCTCCTCAATTTGGGATGATTCATTTTCTATTCATGTATTCCACAAATTCAGGGTACATCAAGTTGATTGTGGAGATTTAATCCGCTTATCCTGAGGCTACTGGGAGAGATTTCCCTTTCTCTTCTTTGTTCTCACAGCTCCCAAGGGCTCAGCTTTGGATTTGGCCCCACCTCTGCGTGTAGGTCGCCGGAGGTCGTCTGTTCTTCACTCGGACAGGCCGGGGTTAAAGGAGCCGCTGATTCGGGGGCTCTGGCTCACTCAGGCCGGGGGGAGGGAGGGGCACGGAGTGCGGGGCGAGCCTGCGGCAGCAGAGGCCAGCATGACGTTGCACCAGCCTGAGGCGCGCTGTGCGTTCTCCTGGGGGATTTGTCCCTGGATCCCAGGACCCTGGCAGTGGCGGGCTGCACAGGCTCCCCGGAAGCGGGGTGTGGATAGTGACCTGTGCTCGCACACAGGCTTCTTGGTGGCGGCAGCAGCAGCCTTAGCGTCTCATGCCCGTCTCTGGGGTCCGCGCTATTAGCCGCGGCTCACGCCCGTCTCTGGAGCTCCTTTAAGCAGCGCTCTTAATCCCCTCTCCTCTCGCACCAGGAAACAAAGAGGGAAGAAAAAGTAAAAAGTCTCTTGCCTCTTCGGCAGGTACAGACTTTTTCCCGGACTCCCTCCCGGCTAGCCGTGGTGCACTAGCCCCTTCAGGCTGTGTTCACACCGCTAGTCCTCTCCCTGCGCTCCAAGCCTCAGCTCCCAGCCCCGCCCGCCCCAGAGGTTGAGCAGCCAAGCCTCTCGGGCTGGTGAGTGCTGGTCGGCACCGATCCTCTGAGCGGGGATCTCTCCGCTTTGCTGTCCACACCCTTGTGGGTGCGCTGTCCTCCGAGGCTCCGAAGCTCCCCCACTCCACCACCCGCAGTCTCCGCCCACGAAGGGGCTTGTAGTGTGTGGAAACCGTTCCTCCTTCACGGCTCCCTCCCACTGGTGCAGGTCCCGTCCCTATTCTTTTCTCTCTGTTTATTCTTTTTTTCTTTTGCCCTACCCGGGTACGTGGGGAGTTTCTTGCCTTTTGGGAGGTCTGAGGTCTTCTGCCAGCGTTCAGTAGGTGTTGTGTAGGAGCTGTTCCACGTATAGATGTATTTCTGATGTATCTGTGGGGAGGAAGGTGATCTCCGCGTCTTACTCTTCCGCCATCTTTCCCCTCTCTCGGCATGTGCGATCTTTTTTGCTGTGCGCAGGCTCTTCGTTGTGGTGCACGGGCTTCTCTCTAGTTGTGGTGTTTGGGTTTTCTCTTCTGTAGTTGTGTGCAGACTCCAGGGCGCGTGGGCTCTGTAATTGTGGCACACAGATTCCAGAGCACATGGGCTCTGTAGTTTGCAGCACACGGGTTCTAGTTGAGGTGCGCAAGCTCAGTAGTTGTGGCGCGCGGGCTTAGGCGGGCTTAGTTGCCCCTCAGCATGTGGGATCTTAGTTCCCTGACCAGGGATCAAACCCGAGTCCCTTGCACTGTAAAGCAGATTCTTTACCACTGGACCACCAGGGAAGTCCCAGCACCATAGCTTTATATGGGGAAGTGACTTGGCTTTAGTTTTTATTTTCCTCTTTTTCTCCCCATTTTGGTCTTTCCATTTGCCAATGACAGCCAAATGAAGTTTTACAGTTAATCTTAACTTCTTATATAATGATTGTTTTTTCTTCTTTTTTCCCCCTTATTTTTCAGCTCCCTCAGGCACAAAAGGTAAACTCTTTTCCATCACATTCCAGTCATCCTCGGAACTCACGAATTGTGCATGCCTCCATGGTCTTGTGCATTCGGCACTGTTCATGACCAGTGAAATGGTTTTCCTCTTAGGACTTCAGGAGCCTGAAGTTGGGCAGGAACAGAAAGGCCAACAGACTTAGCTGACTACTAGCCCCTTGCCAACTTAGTCCCAACAGAGAGCCGTATGGTGGCCAGTGGTTTGGGGATGAATCTGTGCCCAACCATTTTGCTAAGAATTCTCAAATAATAGGTCAAGCGTAAGTTTGGCACATTCCTTCAAACATAGCATTCCAGATCTTCCCTGGGATACTTTCCTGGGGAGACAGGTAATATGAATAATTAATTAAGCCCAGTAACCATGTTTAGATTCTGGGCTCTTAATCCAAATCCCTGAAACTCACCTTGGGTTTCATTAATTGCAAACTCAATAGCTGCTTTGCTTGTCTCAACACCCATACCACTCAGCATTAAAGCAGAGTTCTTGCCAATGGTCAGACCCTTTCACTGGTCCTCTTTATCTGTCTGAGATGATCTGGTGCCACCATCTAGAATGTTCTCTGTCCAGAAAGATTACATGTGGTTGCAGTTCTGACTTTGCTGTGTCATTCCCATGGCATGTCACTGCATCCTAAGGACAGTTATGGCAGAAAACATGTCACGTGATGCCTGCTGCATTGTTCTTGTGTATTTCACAAACATAAGCAAGATTTTCAGAAGATAGAGTAATTTCTGAGGCCCAGATGTTAGTTGGTTTCATTTCAAGAGTTGAGGTAGGGCACCACCCTGAAATTTAAGCAGTACCTCCTAAGCCCTCCAAATCAGAGATGATTTGGTTTTTTCTCACTAAGAGAGATATCACAACTGTTATACAGAAGACAGTCTGTTCAGACCATATGGGCAACCAGAGGCCCAGAAATCATTACACAATTACTCAAATATATTTGAGATATTTAAACAAGGCAAGACATGCTAGTGTGTGACTTGGCTTGTGTTAATGTTTGATTACACTTCAGTGCCATCACAAAAGGACTGAACACTTCATTAAAAGTTAAAGTATTTGAGTAGAGCAACAGCTTCCAGGGTAAATATATGTTCAAAATTCCTCATTATCTGGAAGGCTCGGCATCTTTGATAGGTCATGCTTGCTTAATTGCCCACATTTGAAGTTTCTTTGCAACGTGACTTAAACTCAGTGCCTAAAAATGGACTGGCCTCAACTTACTAGTATTTATTCATCAAATTTCCACTGATCCGTAGACAAAAGCGTTTGCTTGTAAAGGTTTCCTCATGAATTTGAGGTGCCATCAGCCATGGAGTTTAAAACAAAGTTCAAAACAAACCAACTCAGAATATGGTAAGAACAAATGTTGCTGGGCCATATGATTCTTCAATAGCACTTAGCTCATCACACTCTTTTCTTCTATCATCATATCTTATCTTGACTCACATCACATGCCCTGAAAAGTGAAGCTTATTATTATGATTATTGAAAGTTCGGTAGTGAGGAAGATGCTCCAGGGGCTTTTCTTGTGTCCCAAAGATATCTGACTGCCCAGCAGATTTGTTCTGCAACCCTAGATGACAAAGAATAACCCTGCCTCCCATTCCTCACTATGGCTACAAATGGTCTTCTGTTATAATAGAGAAAGGTATTTACCTTAAACAAAAAATTAAGAGCCGTGTGTGAAATGATTTCAGAATTCTTTGGATAGTTTCTGGGAAATTCAGCTCTTTGGAGAAGGAGTTTGACTATAAACCTCGGGTATCTGGGCTGGAAGATGAGGAGGGTTGAGGAGAAACACATTGCTGATTGAAGGCTCTCTCCCTCAGGACCACTAGTCTCAACTGTTGATGTATGAGCATCCCTACCCCTCATGTTCCTTCCCTTCTCCTCCCCAATGTTACCAAAGGCTTTTGATAGAAGGTTAAGGTTCTTACAATCGTCAGTTCCCCTCAAATATATTGTCTTGCTGCTTGACCAGCAAAAGAAGATGGTAGGTTCCATTCTAGCCTTTATCTGTTTGTGACCATGAGCAAGTCACTTAACGTCTCTAAGTCACTTAACCTCTCGTTATTCAACAAGAACGAGAGGCTAACTTTGTAGTTTTGTCATGAGAGTTATTTCTCTTACTTGCACCTACCACGGAGCCTGACATATGCTGAAACTCACAAAATTTAGAGTTCCTATTACCATTTGCTCAGCTTGGCCCCCAGTGCTTTAGAGCAGATGAAGAGTGCAGTCAGACGTGATGTGGTGGTCTGGGACCTCCATAGTGTTTTGTGGTCCTGACTCAAGCCTAATGAATAATCAGCACATGTCAAAAGAGCCTAGAAGGAATGTGATGCTTCTCTTGGTTCATTAAAAACTCTGTGTATCACCTGCCTGTACCTCCTACATGGAGTCAGAAAGAAATGAAAACTGGACTTGAAATCCCAACAAAGCGAAGTCTTTCAGAAACAATTGTTTTGAGAGATTTCTTCCCAAAGCCTTTGACATTACCCATAGATTTCACCCATCCATGGCCATGATTATAATGAGTCCCTTCCAAACCCAAGAGTTTGTTGTTCTGGGGGTAAAAGGGAGGTAGCTCCAGCTGCTCTGTCTTTGGCCAGCTTTTCACATGAGGTCATGAGTGCATACATTGCACCATATGGTGTCTGCATTTGTGCTATGTTTTTGTTGGAATCTCTCTTTGTATCATCTGCAACTGTTTTCTCTATAAATATTTTAAATAGTTATGTCTCTGTAAACATGCTTATTTTAATCTCTTGGCTGATCTACAACTAAAAATGTCCCATTTGGGTATCCCTCTTATGTGTAGTAGTCATTAATGATTGTTGTCTATAAATTATCATTTTCGTGATGCTAATAATTTGAGGGTTTTCCAAAACTTCTCTTCTAGTCCTTTTGGCTATTTTCTAGAACAATGGTTTGCAAAAAAAAAAAAAAAAAAGTTTTGTTTTCCCTGTGATTCTTAAGCACCTCTGAGAGAATTTCTAGATTCTATAAATTTCAACCCTTAATACAAAATAAGGGTAGTACTAACTGGTTATACACTTGACCAATAAATATTTTCACCAAATACATAGGCAGTGTCCTGAATCTTGGTTAAAAAAAACATGTAGCAATACAGACCTTATGCCTTCAGGCCATCACAAAACTCTTCTTTTTAGTGAAAATTGAACCACTTTCTCCATTGCATTGATTGTTCTTGAGTTCAACAATGAAGAGAGGTCCATATGTAAGAAAGGTTTGCCTTTTTTCCCTTATATGGTACTTGACTTCTACAAAAATGGCTGGGAGATTCCATTTTATAATAATAACAGAATTACCCAAAGCCTTTGCAAATGTATGTTCAGTAGTCTCAAAAATAGTCCAGTTTTCATATTACATATTCATCCATGTAGGTTCTGTCTATAGGAACTAAACATCAGTTATTCACTGTGTGATTAATCACTATAGCATGGAGCCTTGAATACTTAAAGGAAAAAGTACTCTTCGGGGTATTCCAAATTTGGCTGTTCACATGGTTAACTTTTCCACACACAGGTTTTCCCCTCCTCTTCATTTTGTGCTGTCTTCAAACAGCTTTGGAATTTGTCAAAGACAGTGTCTTGAAAGTTTTGAAGGTACTCTGTGTCTTGCCTGGCACTATATTAGTTAATATCAGCCTGAAAATTCTGAGCAGGCATAAGCACTTTTCTCAAAACCATAGTTAAAGAAAACCACATCTCTAATCCTGTTTGGAACAGCAGTTGATGGATTCAGGGCTGCACAGTATGGCAAACCGATCCCTGTTTAATAGCCAGACCGTGTGTTTTGTTTCCTGTTAGGAATAGCTTAACTTGCCTTCTTGAACAAACACAGCAGGGCTTGAGATCTGTTGTTCTATGCCTGCTGTGATATTCTGTGCTGCTTAACTTGTATGAGGACTCAGGAGTGCATAAATTAGCTTCTTAAAAGAGTGTCGATTTTGGGGTTTTCTTTCAGGATGGAACTGTTTTATTAATTTCTCCCCCTAAGTGTCAATGGGATCCTGAATCCATTTGCATTTTCTTTGTTTCCTTGTTTATATTATATTTAGGAGGAATAAATGGAAGCAGTCATTTATCTAAAGACTTTTCTTTTTTTTTCTTTTTCTTTAGGTATAGACTCATGCAAGCAGAATTCGGCCAGCTCTTATCTCACTGTAATCAGATTTCAGCAATTGTGGGGCATCATTTATCATTCCTTGTCTCTTTTAACTTCTGCACTTTGAAATGTTGACTTGTCATTGAAAACAGAAATTTGAAAGTTTGCAAAGCTGCTGATTTCAGAGAACTGTAGGTCTAGTGATTTTAGTGTTTCATTACAGTTATATAACCAGCTAAATCGATGCAAATGAAGTGCAAAATGGAGAGGTGATAACTATTTACGTTTGGATCTGGTTTATGACTCATTTGCTTTTACCTTGACTGGCTTTCTGTCTAAATTATTATATTTTGTTTTGATACTCCTGTTTTCTTCCTCATCATTTACTGTTTGTTTGTTTGTTTCATATATATATATATATATATATATATATAATTTTTTTTTTTTTTTGCGGTACGCGGGCCTCTCACTGTTGCGGCCTCTCCCGTTGCAGAGCACAGGCTCCGGACGTGCAGGCTCAGCGGCCATGGCTCACGGGCCCAGCCGCTCTGCGGCATGTGGGATCCTCCCGGACCAGGGCACAAACCCATGTCCCCTGCATCGGCAGGCGGACTCTCAACCACTACACCACTGGGGAAGCCCTCATTTACTGTTATAGGAACACATACAGACATCTTTTATATGCGTTCCCAAGCTGGGGCTGTTAAGATTGACTATCCTCAGAGTCCGAAAGAAGATAACTACATCTTAAATTAGTAGATTTATTTTGTGAATAAGGCAAGGGAAATAGAAAGCGGAGCAAGTCCAGGCACTTTAGTTCCCCCCATGGTCAGTGTGATGGATTCTGTGGAAATCTGAGTTACAACATATTTTTCCACCATAATGATCACAGAACCAAACATTTTATTCTTTGCAGTAGTTCCATATGAGTGTACCTGTGGCATTCCAGACAAGCTGCCCTGCTGCTGAGAAAGGAGGTGAACTTTACAAGGTTCACAGCCATGTGAATCTTAGCCAGTCCCTTTCCCATTGGCCCTGTTCAACTGTGTGTTTGAGACCGTAAATAAATGAATGCAAGACCCTCAGATTCAAAGCGTATGGCTTCCTGATGGCAGGATGACCAACAGAACAGTGCAGAGGGGCTCTGGCTGAAGCCGCATGTGGGCTGATGGGGTACCAGGGAGCTCCATTTTGGAAGCAGGATGCTATTTGCATTTCTTATTTAAGAGAAAAAATTTGTTAATTTTAATCAACCTCATAATGTGTGTCTACTTGTGTATCTGGAAAAAAATGTTCAATTTGTACCCATTTTAATATATATTTGAATTTTTGTAGCATTATGTACTGTTTTATTTTTCTTTTTTTTGTGGTACGCGGGCCTCTCACTGTTGTGGCCTCTCCCGTTGCGGAGCACAGGCTCCGGAGGCACAGGCTCAGCGGCCATGGCTCATGGGCCTAGCCGCTCCATGGCATGCGGGATCTTCCCAGAGTGGGGCACGAACCCGCGTCCCCTGCATCGGCAGGAGGACTGTCAACCACTGTGCCACAAGGGAAGCCCCCGTACTATTTTATAATAAGGAAAATAGCAAGGTGACAACTGAGAAGTTCATGAGCAGCACTTGCCAAGGCCCACCCATGATGAATGCTTAACTCAGCAAAATAGTACTGATAATGCTTAAAAGAGACACATTTGATACCAATAAAGCAGAAATGGTTTTGAAACACTGGTATAATGTGTTCTTGGAAAAAAAAAGGCTAGACATTGTAAAGTCAAAAACTAAGAATTGATTTAAAAATCCCTAATATATCAATGCTTTCTAGTCCCAGACTTACTTTCTAGTGTCTTAGAAATTTAAAATCTTCTTTCAGAAAATTCTCATTTAGTTAAGATATGTGAATGTCTTCTCTACTATTTATTTAAATTAAGCACAACTATAAAATATGACTCTCTTGAGGTGTTAAAACAATACAAACTCTACTCATAACATTGCTAAAATGAAATTGCCTTTTCTTTTGAAAGTCAAAAAAAATCTAAATAAAAACAGTGGAATTTTAAAACTTAAATTGTTCTTACCTCTCCCCAGCCCCCATCCTCACAAAAGAAATTTATATACCCTTCTTCCTTCTGTATAGAAGGGAAGGCAGAGGATTGAGAAAAGTTCTTTCAAAAAGCCCAATGAATGGGGATATTGTGGCATTAATGTCAGCATAACCCATATTAAGCCTGGGACAGTCTTGGAGAGGGTATTACAGGACACCTGATGTTCTGATTTCCTTGCTTCTAGATGCAATTCTGTAGGTCATTCTTATTGATCCTCAGGCAATATTGAATTCAAAGAACTGGATTGCTATTTTGAGGTCCCCTCTGTATTTACTGATAGATTTAGAACACCTGTGTCCATCACTTGACATACTAGATGTGTTTCCTGAAAAAGCAGTATATGAATCTACAGTTTATTGGTCAAGACCCTGGAAAAGAGTACCGTTTAAAGGACAGCTGCATGAAATAGCTTAATGAAGTAAAGAATAAGCGACTGGCTTCCGTGGTGGCGCAGTGGTTGAGAGTCCGCCTGCCAATGCAGGGGACACGGGTTCGTGCCCCGGTCCGGGAGGATCCCACATGCCACGGAGCGGCTGGGCCTGTGAACCATGGCCGCTGAGCCTGCGCGTCCGGAGCCTGTGCTCCGCAACGGGAGAGGCAGCAACAGGGAGAGGCCTGTGTACCACCAAAAAAAAAAAAAAAAAAAAAGAATTAAGCAACCTAGAATGTGTGAACTTGAGCCAGAAGTACAATTTTTTCTGACTGTGTTATTATGTTTCCACTAGCTCAAAGGAGAGAGGGAGAGAGAATACACAATGAACAACATTTCAACACAGGACTAAGCAAAATCAATATAATTCAGTGACTAATTTGAAAACTAAATCTGTCAAACTAATTTGAAAACTAAATCTCTGTCAAAATATAAGTCAAATCTATATGAAATCAATGGCAAATAACCATCAGTGATATTTTTTTTCCGGTACGCGGGCCTCTCACTGTTGCGGCCTCTCCCGTTGTGGAGCACAGGCTCCGGACGCGCAGGCTCAGTGGCCATGGCTCATGGGCCCAGCCGCTCTGCGGCATATGGGATCTTCCCGGACCGGGGTACGAACCCGTGTCCCCTGCATCAGCAGGCAGACTTTCAACCACTGCGCCACCAGGGAAGGCCAACTGTCAGTGTTTTTAATCTGACTATATAGGTTCTCAGAGGAGGGAATTTGCTGAGTGGCAGATGTAGTGGGTAACTCTCATGAATTACTCAAGAGAAAACATACGCTTGCACTATATACTCATAGGCATTGCCTTTCCTTTCTTCACTTATTTTGGCATAATTTTTTTTGATACAAACAATTCTAATTTTCATCAACAGAATTTGTCTACTTTTATTGTTTCTGCACATTAAAATTGGTCTGCCTTTTCATTTTTTTGTACTAAAGCCATGTATTTGTTGATCTGGTCATAGCTCAACTGCCTGATCTTTTTTCCAGTCACATTATTCCCAGGTCAGACCCCCAATTAATGGATATATATTGATTACAAACCCAGATGTAGCCCGGTTCCATGAGAACTGGAGGGATGTCTCTGTGCAAGCTTCCAGGCATCACATGCCAAAGGATTCAACTGAAATGACCCTCTGGGGCAAACTGGAGCAGTTGTGTAATCGTGTACAGCAATAATACTGAGAAGTCCAAAAGCAGAAAGTTAGATGTTTATCCCTTCAGATTAACTGGAAGGGTTTTGGAAAACCTAGCCTAGTTTCATGAGGTAGAAAAATGTCAGGCAAAGGGCTAATGCCATGGTATGGACTTTCTTTTTCCAGAAATGACTCATGGAATTGAACCACTTGCTGAATCATGAGCCCTGTGTGCTTGGATTGGACCCATCCATGTCTGCCCAGGCCTGGGACACATTAGATGATTTGGCCGGGTGCTTCTGAAGCATCTGTCCTTTCTTTTCTGACCTCCTTCCTCTCCAACAATTTCCTTCCCAATGTGCATCCTTCCCAACCTTCTTTAATATTTGCAATTACCACCACCCCCAACTGCTTTCTAAAGCATATTGTCTATATCATGGAATAAAGGAGAAGTATTTTTTTATTTTGTGTATGTAATTTGAATGCAGAGATGGATGAAATTCAAATTTGGTAGAGCAGTGGATGGATTTCAGAGAAGCTTAGCCTAGAATGGTCTTTATGAGAACAGCTGCACTTGTTGGGTGTGTCAGGCACTGTATTAGATGCTTTGCATCTACAATTCTATTTACTCCTCCCCAGAACTCTTGGAGATATTCCTATTTTAGGGATGCTTTGCTTGGTTGCCTCTTTTACTTCATTCCAAGATCCTTAAGGCAAAACATGACATTTGTCTTTGTACCCCTAAAACAGGAGGCTGAGGGCAAAATGATTTGGACAGGAGCTCTAGTGTCAGGTTGGCCAAGGCTCAACCCCGCGCCCTGCTGCTCTCTGTGACCTAGAGCAAGGTACTTTGCTCCTTTATCTTTAATTGATTCATCTGTAAGATGGGTGTAGACATTTTACAGGGTTAAATTTAAAGCCATATAGATGTTAAATGTTTAAAGCAATATTTGGTAATAGCAAAACATGTTTGGAAATAGAATATGGCTGAGTGGATGGGTGGATGGATAGATGGAAGAATGAATGAATGGAAGGATGGATAAATACAAATGACTCAAGAAGTGTGAGTAACCTGTTCAGGAATAATTCAGGTCTCTTTGCTTCTGTAGCTCATTTCTTCTCTCTGTTCTGCTTTCCAAGGAAATCGTAGTGTTCAACTAAGCAGTTTTTTTTTTAAGTCCTTTTCCTTTACCTCTTTGACATCATAAACCTTTTGCCCCTCTCAGCAGCAGCTGCACATAGGTACCAGCCTCCCAGGCCCTCGTTACAGTCTAAAGTTTGACCTCACTGGCACAGGCAAGATACACAAAGAAAGGTACTAAGAGAAGGAGCCAAGAGCAGGCAGAGGATGCACAACATAAAATGGACAGTGGTAGCCCCGGAGTCTTGTCCAGATTCTGGTACCAATTCTCTGTGACTCCTCTTCCTCTCTGAGCCTCATTTATAAAGTAAATAAAAGGACAGGATTAGAATAAATTCATTCAAGGAACATTTGCTGAGTGCTTCTTATGTACCAGGCTCTGTGCTAAATGCTATGGATAAAAGGAGGAACCATTCCCACTTCTGCCCTTGGAGTTCACAGGCTCTACAGAATCCCCAGCTTTTCTTCCAGCCACAGTGTTCAGTGACTTAGCTGTATTAACAGTTTGCACAAATTTGGTCCTAGATTGTATCATAGGTTGTAGAGTAAATATGATTATCTTTGTAGTGAAGTTTGAGAACATCTGGTTCCCATTTCCAGTTTGTTAGGGAAGGTTTTATGGAGGAAGCAGCATTTCAGGGGGTCTTTAAACAAGGGAAAGGTTTTGTCCCAGGGCCCCAAAGCCCTGACTGTTGGCAGTGTTTTCAGGCATCTATTTGGGAGGCGTCTAAACCATAGTTTGTGAAAATAGAAATCTTTGGCCACAATGGGGGGTCAGTTATGTGTCATAGCTGATCATGAATATTGGCCAAAATCCAGTGCCCCATAATAATTCCTATTGTCCTTATTTTGGGGCATTCCTGAAGTAAGCATGTTGTACACTAATAAAGCAGTTCCCTAAGACAACTTTCAGATATGTTAATCTGTAATATTCACTCGTCCATGGGTTTGCTTATATATGTGTCGCTGGTCAAAGACAGCATCCTCCCTCTGTCTAGATATTTACCCACAAAATGTATTACCTTCTTAATGACTTAGATCTTTGAAACACTGGGAGAAAAAGAAACAACATAAAAATTTTCCTGAATAATAACAACTTTATTAGAAGAAAGTTATTTTGAGATTCTCATCCAGATGATCTAACATTATCTAGCATTATCATTCACAAAGTTGTCTTTAGGTTGTTAAAAAGAGAGAGAACACACAAATACAACAATTTAGTTCATAAAAGATGCAGTTAAAGTTCAAAGAGGGAAATCTGATTACTTTTATATTTAGACAACCTAAAATACAGTGAATCTCATAAGAATTCAGGATTTCCAAATCTCAGATGCAAGTAATAATGATTCAATAAAAAGAGGAAAAGTTTTGTCTAAAAGCAAAGTGTCATTTATGTAGCATTCTCAAGGACTGAGTGATGACACTTTACCAAGACAGTCAAATGCAAAGCAAGGGAGAAATGTTACTGGGAAGGTTTACTTCTTCTTTATTATTCTTATTCTCTACTGCTACTTTCTTTTTTTTATAAATTTATTTTATTTATTTATTTTTGGCTGTGTTGGGTCTTTGTTGGTGCACGTGGGCTTTCTCTAGTTGCGGCGAGCCAGGGCTACTCTTCGTTGAGGTGTGCGGGCTTCTCACTGCAGTGGCTTCTCTTGTTGCGGAGCACGGGTTCTCGGTGCGCGGGCTTCGGTAGTTGTGGCACTCAGGCTCAGTAGTTGTGGCTCACGGTCTCTAGAGTGCAGGCTCAGTAGTTGTGGCGCACGGGCTTAGTTGCTCCGTGGCATGTGGGATCTTCCTGGACCAGGGCTCAAACCCATGTCCCCTGCATTGGCAGGTGGATTCTTAACCACTGTGCCACCAAGGAAGTCCCTCCACTGCTACTTTCTTAATGCTTTAAATTATTCAAGGTTCAGGCATCTTGAAAAAATATTGAAAAATGCCAGTACAAAGTGGGAATCTAAACAATGGTTGGTGTTCTTAATTTGTCTAGATTTTAAAAAGGAAAGCAGCTCATCTGAGTAGTATCATAAAAGACAGGTAATTCATATTGCTTACATTGAAAGAATCAACTCCTCAATTAAAAATAATAGCACCTGCTTTTTCTAAATATCTTGTTATGAAGAATGTCCAAAATACTGATAATCAAATATAATATGTTTAACCCAGAATATAAAATTAATCTGTAATATTCACTCGTCCATGGGTTTGCTTATATATGTGTCGCTGGTCAAAGACAGCATCCTCCCTCTGTCTAGATATTTACCCACAAAATGTATTACCTTCTTAATGACTTAGATCTTTGAAACACTGGGAGAAAAAGAAACAACATAAAAATTTTCCTGAATAATAACAACTTTATTAGAAGAAAGTTATTTTGAGATTCTCATCCAGATGATCTAACATTATCTAGCATTATCATTCACAAAGTTGTCTTTAGGTTGTTAAAAAGAGAGAGAACACACAAATACAACAATTTAGTTCATAAAAGATGCAGTTAAAGTTCAAAGAGGGAAATCTGATTACTTTTATATTTAGACAACCTAAAATACAGTGAATCTCATAAGAATTCAGGATTTCCAAATCTCAGATGCAAGTAATAATGATTCAATAAAAAGAGGAAAAGTTTTGTCTAAAAGCAAAGTGTCATTTATGTAGCATTCTCAAGGACTGAGTGATGACACTTTACCAAGACAGTCAAATGCAAAGCAAGGGAGAAATGTTACTGGGAAGGTTTACTTCTTCTTTATTATTCTTATTCTCTACTGCTACTTTCTTTTTTTTATAAATTTATTTTATTTATTTATTTTTGGCTGTGTTGGGTCTTTGTTGGTGCACGTGGGCTTTCTCTAGTTGCGGCGAGCCAGGGCTACTCTTCGTTGAGGTGTGCGGGCTTCTCACTGCAGTGGCTTCTCTTGTTGCGGAGCACGGGTTCTCGGTGCGCGGGCTTCGGTAGTTGTGGCACTCAGGCTCAGTAGTTGTGGCTCACGGTCTCTAGAGTGCAGGCTCAGTAGTTGTGGCGCACGGGCTTAGTTGCTCCGTGGCATGTGGGATCTTCCTGGACCAGGGCTCAAACCCATGTCCCCTGCATTGGCAGGTGGATTCTTAACCACTGTGCCACCAAGGAAGTCCCTCCACTGCTACTTTCTTAATGCTTTAAATTATTCAAGGTTCAGGCATCTTGAAAAAATATTGAAAAATGCCAGTACAAAGTGGGAATCTAAACAATGGTTGGTGTTCTTAATTTGTCTAGATTTTAAAAAGGAAAGCAGCTCATCTGAGTAGTATCATAAAAGACAGGTAATTCATATTGCTTACATTGAAAGAATCAACTCCTCAATTAAAAATAATAGCACCTGCTTTTTCTAAATATCTTGTTATGAAGAATGTCCAAAATACTGATAATCAAATATAATATGTTTAACCCAGAATATAAAAACTTTATTCTGATAGCAATTCCATGTCAAAGTGTTACCATGGTTTGTTTAAAGGACTTTTTGATCTTTATGCAAAAGGGGATTTTAAAAATAGGATGGACCAGGGCTCGAACCCGTGTCCTCTGCATTAGCAGGCAAACTCTCAACCACTGCGCCACCAGGGAAGCCCCTGGGTGGTTTTATTTATAAAATGTTTTCTTTAAGTGAGAATTTATGGGATGTTCTTATTATTAAAATTTTCAATCATACAGAAAAGAGACAAATTTTTTAAAAAACACTTAATCAAATACACACACACACACACACACACACACACACACACACACACACACACGAACACACACACAGCCAACAGTGATTTAGGAATCTTTTGGTTTTATCACCGAAGCAAGCTATTCTTGCTTTCCCTTCTCATTTCAAAATGACTTCTTACATTATTGAGAAAATGAATTTTTAAATGTGCCTGTGTATGTAAATCCTCTCATTTACAACTAGCCACTATTGAAACAGCCAGCAAATTTCATGATCATCACTAATGGCTGTGGCAGTCTAAGTAATGTGAGAGTAAAATTCACAGCTAGAGTCAGATAATGTTAACATTAGCCAAGCAGACAATGTTGATACTGTGCTCCCTCTTCAGGCATAAAATGCACCAATAGGATTTAGTTTCCATGTCTCAGTGGGTCTCACCTGTGTTCTACCTCTGAAGTGTGTCTATATGTGTCTCCAGAGAAAAGGTCCTTCTGCATATACGCAGTACAAAAAGTTAAAACAGATCATTGAGTATGGTTCTTACTACATTCTTGCCCTGATACTTTTGTTCAATATTGAGGATAAGGGATGTTGTAATGGTAGAAGGAGAGGGAGATTTGGGGGAGGGGAAGTAGGCGGGCATTGAAAAGGAGTAGATACAGAGCACTGTTTTTGACCTGGGAATAGGTGGGAAGCTCCAGGGATCTTTTCTGTGTCTTTTCTGTGTGTGTGACCAGGGCGTGGGGGTGGGGGTGGTGGTGATCTCTACGAAGCCACATACTCTGCGCATGCCCTCTTTTCTTGATCTGTGTTTCCCTACTGTTCTCCTTAGTGCTGTCTCACCAACTAATTTGTACAGAGTGTTATTCTGATGACTTTCTACTCTCCAGTTCTCCCCTCACCATGGAGTGTGAAAACTGGAGAATATGGGTGTTATCTGTCCCACCCACATTGCCCCTCATCATGTGTTAGCCAGAGAATGGGGGATTCCGAGGTCATTTGTAAACTTGAGCTCATGTAGAAAGGAGAGAATGCCAAGGAGTTGGCTTCCCTTCTGTTAAATCTGTGTTTGAGAAAGTAGGTGTGAAGGAACTCCCCTTTTCCTGCATGCCCTCATCACATTCTCAGATCCTGAATGCTTTATAGAAACAGTGGTTCTCCTTTCAAAATGTTTCATCTGATATTTAAAGATGTACACAGGTGCATCTTTCCACCAAAGGTTATTGACTGAAGGAATAGTTGATATCGCCTATCTGTGTTTGAGTTCAGTGGGGAACTTAGTGACATTGGTTACAGTTTAAATACATTTATACTGGTAAGGCCCATACTCTGGAAATGGCTTATCACCCAGGACCTTGTGTCTGCAATTCACCCTGACTGCCTCTAGATGGTGGTAGTGTCTTTTCCTGGAGTGCAATTTAGTGTTCATACTAGGTGTTGGAAGGAAGACAGAAGAAATGCAGCTGTGTACTCACAAATTACATAAACATATATAAAATATTTATGTATTATGTAATATATTTATATGATATACTCTATTAATGTAGTCAATATGCTGATCAACTTTAATAAGAAAAGAAAAACATACATAGGAGGGCCAAAGTATAGAAGAAATATGATATTTGCGGAGAGTTAGTGAGTTGGCCTTTGTTCTTGGCTTAGAACCATTCTCTTCCTAAGCTGAGTTCCCCATTTGTGCACAACCTTCTCATTGAGTCCCAGCCTCCAGGGCTGAGCACATCTGGCAGGAGGCTCTGCTGAAAACCGCCTGGCAGCCCTCAAACGGGCTTCCAAGCCTGCTGCCCTTAACTTGCTCAGATGCCTCCTCAGGGCCAGGAGTCCTGCTTGCCTCCTTTCTCTGGGCTTGGCACTCACCACCAGGGGCCTCCAGCTGTAGAATAAACAGAGCATTCTGCCACTGGCCCTGGCAAACTTCCTCTGATTGGAGATGTGAAAGAAGGCAACATAGTAGATGTCCTCCAAAAGTCACAAATCCAATCCATGTTCATTTGGGCAAAGAGAAAAAACTTATTGCCTCAACTAACCCAATAGAAGAAAGCATGGATGGAGTTGATCTTAGGGATGAAGGCATTCAGGACTGGTACCTTCCCTCCCTCTCCCCGTTCCTCCCTCCTTCTCCTTCTGCTTTTCCCTCATCACACACACTCTCTCTCACAGTCTCTCATCTCTCCTCGTCTCTCTGGGCTGACTTTATTTTCTCAATTGTGTCTCTGAGGAGGGGACATAGCTGTCAGGCTTACATTCCTAAAACCACACACAAAAGAGTGTAGAGTTTTTCCTATTTGCTCCAGATGGAAAAAAGGAAAAATCCCCAAATAGCCCATTTTGAATCCTGTGTCTAATTAATAAACCAGTCATTGTGACCTGGGCAGAGTTTGTGTGTGTGTGTGTGTGTGTGTGTGTGTGTGTGTGTGTGTGTGTGTAGTGCTGTGGTTGGCACAGCCTGGGTTGGATTCCCAGCCACACGTGCAGGTTGGGAGAGGTTAACTGTCAAGAAAACCTTGTGAATGGAAGAGGTGAAGAAGATTTCCTTAAAGGAAGGGGTTGATATTTGCAAAAAGAAGGAAAAGAAAAGTGCCGGGCAATTTTTTAAAAAGGTCTCCCCTGCGTTGTTCCATTTGTAAATATTTTTAAGTATAAAGTAAGTGTTGAAATTGCTGTGCGGCAGGGAACTTGCTCCTAGTGTTGTTAAACTGGTTTTCAGAAAGCTTCTGGATTTGTCCTATAAGCCCTGAAAGATATCAGTAAATGCTGGACATTTTTATTTCAGTTAAGGCTGGTCATAAAGAAGACAGCCTTCTGCTCACGTGTAGAGAGCCAGTGTACCCGCCCCAGCCAGCTCTTCCCCATTTGCCTCATTAGCTTTCCTGTCCCCACTAAGACCTATGTCTTATTCCCGGTTATCTTCCCAGCACATGGCATGGAACTTGGCACATAGCTGATGCTCAAGGAATGTTAATCAAGGGAATCAATGAATAATAATGACTAGACCTGCAACAAAATTGATAGAACACAAATCTGGTTCTGTTATCCTATCTGGGGCCACACCCTAGAGCTGCCTGCATTGAGCTAGTGCCATTGGTGGGAAACTAATCAAGCATTAGGAGGAGAGGCCTGGCATCACTGCATGTACCTCACAAATGCATATTCATATGACCCACATGCATGATTAACTTGGGAAGCTGACAGGAAGCAGCCAATCTGTTGAGCAAGTTTGTGTTTTATAAACCAGATGTTTGGTATTATTATTCATCATTTCCTTTGATACCAGAATGGTCTCCATTATGTAGCATAGGAAATGAAGGATATGGAATAATATACACTTATTATACAACAGAACACCACAACCAAGCATTTCAGAGGCCTGTTCAAAGCCTGGGCAAGTATAATTGAATGGCAGTTCATTTTAGGATTCCCACTTGGATTTAAGTTAATGGGATTTTGCCCAGATGGACCATCGTGACCCCTACTCTCCCACTCCTACCGTTGGAAAATGAATGTTGACTCTATGTCTGCGTTTTTCTTGGAAGCCATGTCTATGAATCGTAAGCAGTGCTCTTGCCTCAGTGGCTACTACAGGTTAGGGGGCCACAGGAAAGCAGGGACCCCCTAGTGTAGTGCGGGGACAGAGGGTGTCTGGCTGTGGTTTGCTGCATAACTCCTGCTTGGTGGTCTTAAAAAAAAAAACCCAAAACCTTTTGCCACCAGCTGCTATTTCCTGTGGCAGGAGTACAGAATGCCTTTCAATCGTAAAGTGCTTACTGTGCAAATTAACTTTCAATTTGATGTTCACTCTCCACAAAATGTTTAAGATTCACAGGACCCAGACCCAGTGGAAAGTGGGAAAGATGGAGCTGGCGGGTGCAGAAGAGCATCTTCATGTTGTGCAAGTGATATTTCCAGAGTGCTGCCAGCCCTCATGGCCATACTGATGAGCTGGTATAACATCAGAAAGGCTACAGGTTAGGGTTCTGGAGAAGCCAGTACAAATCTGGGCCAGAATTGTCCCTGAAAGAGGGACATGTGAGCTCATAACAGTGGCTAGACTGAGATCACTGCATTTCCCTTGTTTACCTGGGGCTGGTTTAAACTGAGTGGTTTCTGTACAAATGTAATATTATGGGTTTTTTGAAAATTTTAAGTAACGATGCAGTAATTATATTTGGAATTAGCCCCTGAGTGAAGTTGTTACTATTTTCTGGCCTTAATATTTGGAAGTTAGTTTCCCATGATCTTGTATTTATACCAGGACAAGTACCAGTGATTTATAACTGATTTTTACTGTTTGCAGGAAAAAAGCTTCATTTCTCATTATTGTCAATGGTATGTTTTGATTTTATCCGTGATACATGTTGGCATTGCTTGGAATTTTGATTTGAGTTGCAAAGTGGAAGTTGCCCAGGGTTATGGATCAGCTCAACTCAGTTTTCTTTGTAGCATTAAGGATTAATCAAGGAGTCAGAATATGGGAAGATTTGATTCTGAGGGAGATGTTTATTGTGGGTTGGTTCTGCCTTTGAAAATGGCCTTGCATGCCCCCATTGATGGCCATAGTATACTTTAAGTATTTTTAGCAAGGTGTTGGAACCATGGCTCCACAAACTGTTACATACCAGTTGGTTTGGTTCCTGGCAACAATAACTGTTAGCATTATCTCATAGTTAATATTATTTGGTTCTTAATATGATACATCAAGTTTGTTTATTTTTACTAACACCAAAATTAGGCTGTCCCAAATAATAGATTACATGTTTACAATGTGTATTACTCAGGATTCTCCAGAGAAAGAGAATCATATGAGATATATATGTATTTTTTTTCTTAAATGTAAGGTAAGTATACACACACCCACAGACATACACACACACAGAAGGAGGGAGGGAGAGAGAGAGAGATTTATTTTAAGCAATTGCCTCACATGAATGTGGGGGGCTGATGCATCTGAAAAACCGTAAGGCAGGTTGGTAGGATGGAAATTCCAGCAGGATGGGATTTTACAGTCTTGGGTCTGAAGGCAGTCTGGAAGCAGAATTTCTTCTTCCTTGGGGAACCTTTTTTTCTCTTAAGGCCTTGAACTGATTGGATAAAACACACCCAGATTATGTAGGATAATCTGCTTTATCAAAGTCTACTTATTTTTTATTGAAATATAGTTGACATGTAACATTATCTTAGTTTCAGATGTGCTACATAGTGATTTGCAAACATTATGAAATGATCATCACTATGTCTAGTAACCATCTGTCCCTGTACAAATTATGATGTTACTGACCATATTCCTTATGTTGTGTATTATATCCCCGTGGCTTATTTATTTTATAGCTGGAGGTTTGTATCTCTTCAGCCCCTTCACCTATTTTGCTCCCACCTGCCCCCCACTCTGGCAACCATCTGTTTGTTCTGTTTCTGTGAGTCTGTTTTTATTTTATTTTGTTTGTTTTGTTTTTTAGATTCTACATATAAGTGAGATAATACTTATAAGTGAGATCATTTGTCTTTCTCTGACTTATTTCACTTAATATAATACTCTCTAGATCCATGTTGTCACAAATGGCAAGATTTTTTTTATGGCTGACTAATATTCCATTGTGTGTATATATCACATCTTCTTTATTCATTCATCTCTCAATGGACAGTGAATTTGCTTTCATATCTTGGCTATTGTAAATAACATTGCAATGAACATTGGTGTGCATATCTCTTTTCGAATTAGTATTTTTATTTTCTTCCGATAATTACCCAGAAGTGAAATTGCTGGATCATATGGCAGTTCTATTGTTATTTATTTATTTATTTATTGGCTGTGCTACGTGGCTTGTGGGATCTTCGTTCCCAGATCAGGGACTGTACCTGAGCCCTCATCAGTGAAAGCATGGAGTCCTAACCACTGGACCACTAGGGAATTCCTGGCAGTTCTATTTTTAATTTTTTGATGAGCCTCCATACTGTTTTTCACAATGGCTGCACCAACTTACAATCCCAACAGTGCACAAGGGTTTCCTTTTCTTTACATCCTCACCAATACTTGTTATTTGTTATCTTTTTGATAATAACCATTCACTAACAAGGATGAGGTGATATATCATTGTGGTTTTGATTTACATTTCTGTAATAGCGATGCTGAGCATCTTTTCATGTGCCTGTTGTCCATCTGCTTGTCTAATTTGGGAAAACATCTATTCAGGTCCTGTGCCCATTCTTCAGTCTGGTTGTTTGTTTATTTGATGTTGAGTGTATGTGTTATTTGTGTATTTTTGGAAATTAACGCCTCATCAGATATGTAATTTGCAAGTATGTCCTCCCATTCAGTAGGCTGCCTTTTCTTTTTTGTTGATAGCTTTTTTTGCTCTGCAAAAGCTTTTCAGTTTGATGAGTCCCATTTGTTTATTTTTGCTTTTGTTTTTCTTTCCTGAGGAAACACATCCAAAAAACTTGCTAAGACCAATGTCAAAAACCATACTGCCTGTTTTTTTTCTAGGAGTTTTATGATTTCAGGTCTTACATTTAAGTCTTTAACTCATTTTTAGTCTACTTTTGTATATGATGTGAGACTGTCCAGTTTGATTCTTTTGCATGTAGCTGTCCAGTTTCCCTAAGACCATTTATTGAAAAGGCTGTCTTTTCCCCATTGTATATTCTTGCCTCCTTTGTCATAGATTAATTGCCCATATAATTATTCATATAATGAACCCATATAAGTGTGGGTTCATTTCTGGGCTCTCTATTCTGTTCCATTGATCTATGTGCCTTTTTTTGTGTGCCAGTACCGTAATGTTTTCATGACTGTACCTTTTGTAGTATAGTTTGAAACGAGGGAGCATGATCCCTCCAGCTCTATCCCTGCATGTGGCTCTCTGCACAGCCCCAAGGTGCTCAGCGTGGTACCAGCCCACTGTTGGGTGGGGCTGGGTCCCTGTTGCTCTAGGCTAGAGGGAGGATTCCAAAATGGGGCTTGCCAGTGCCAGTGTTGTTGTGGAACAAGCTCCTGAAACTGGTTGCTGCCAGCATCTCTATCTGCAGGGGGAGTCCCAGTTGCCTCCTGCCTCTCCAGGAAGCTCTCCAAGGTCAGCAAATGGGTCCGACCTAGGCTTCTTTTAAACTACTGCCTCTGTGCTGGGACTTGGAAAGTGTGAGATTTTGCAAGCACTCTTTAGGAGCAGAGCCTCCATGTCCTGTCACTCTATGGCTCCCCTAAACATAAGCCCTGCTGGTTTTCAAAACCAGACATTCTGGGGTCTTGTCTTCCCAGTGTAGGATCCCTGGGATGAGGAGCCTGATGTGGAGCTCAGACCACTCGCTCCTTGGAGAGGACCTCTACGATTGTGATATTCCTCCTCTTTGTAGGTTGCTGACCTGGAGGTATGGGTCTTGACTTTACCACGTCTCCGCTCTTC
>NW_006771890.1:1663103-1673312 GCF_000442215.2 Lipotes vexillifer
GCTCTTCCTATCCATCTCTTTGTGGTTCCTTCTTTATGTCTATCGTTGTGGAAAATCTTTTCTTCTACCTTCAGTTTGTTCTCATAGATAGTTGCTCTGTAAGTAGTTTTAATTTTGGTGTGTCCTTTGGAGGAGGTGAGCTCTGGGTCTTCCTACTCCACCATTTTGGCCATCTCTAAAGCCAACTGATTTAAATGTTAATCGCATCTAAAAAATACATTCACAACAACATCTAGACTGGTGTTTGGTCAAACAACTGGCACCGTTGCCTAACCAAGTTGCCACATAAAATTAACCATCACATCATGAGTTCCCAGTCCTTGAGGGATCTTGAGATTCTTGCATTGTTTTGCTTGTCATGGAGGAGTATTGGCCCATCTTGATATAGAGGTAAAACTAATAAAAACATGGCCTCCTCTATCCCTGTTAGGAGTTTTCCCAAAGCATATAAGTTTCTCTTTAAATATCATGGTTATTGATGGTGGAAAGCATTGCCTTTTAACAGTGCTTCTTGGATTTTAATATGCATACTGACTATTGAAATGAAGATTCAGATTCAGAGAATCTAGAGAGGACTTGGGATTATGCATTTCTAGGGCACTCAGGTGCCAGAGGTACTGCCGTTCTGTGTACCACATTACAAGTAATGAGGTCCTATTGCTCAGATAACATATTGGAAGAACAAGACTGGTAGAAGATTGACTGAGTTTAATGACCTTTTCTCAGGAGGCCAGTCAGTCTGTGGGGACCTCAGTCCATGGGGACCTCTAAATTTTAGGATCTTCTCTTTATAATGCCTTTTCCCAAGAAGACCGAGGGAGCAACACCTGCTTTTTCTATGGAATTAAAGCGACAGAGAAGTGCCCAAACATCAGAAAACACTCTAGACTGAAGATAGTGGATTCTTATTCACAGATTGCTTCATTTGAAGCTTGAATGGGCTGTGAAACCAGGAAGTAAACCTCTCCCACCAGACTTGCCAACTTTGGTCTCTATCTGCAGTGCCACATGCCTTGATCTTACTGGAGACTCTGCTACTTGCTAGCCATGTGACCTTGAAGGCAGGGAAAGGAAGCTAGCATCTTTTGAGCACCTGCAGATGCCAGGTACCTTGCTGGGCAGTTTCACATTTTATCTTCATGGCAACACCGTTGGGGAACAGTTGGCATTATTTCATATGAGGACATGAAGGCTTAGATAATGCAGTTAATAAAGATTCAAAGCTGAGAATTAGAACGAGATTTGTCTTGGACCAAAGCCTACTGTGGTCCAGGACTCAGTTTCCCCATTTGTTAATGGGGCAGAGTAGGGGTTCCTGCCTTTCTCCTAACACTGTTGTGAAGGACGCTTGGGATGATGGTCTCAGTGCATTTGTATGCAATTCAGTGAGTTACAGAAGTGTATTATGTGCCAAATTTCAAGAGTTCTTCTTTCGGGAGGGATGTTCAGCTTCTTACCAGTGATTTAAAGACGAGCTGATCAAATTATTTTTTTATTTTGTTTTTATTTTGTTTGTTTTCCATCTGGGACTGACATACAGAGATACGCAGAAGTTCAAAAAGGCCATGACTCAGCTACCTTGGGGAGAATAAATGCTTCCAGATCCCATTGTTTCCGGCAGGGGCAACTCATAAAACCCCTTATGCTCATGCTTTCTGATCCTCAATTTCCAGATTAAGGAGAAGCATTAATATTGCACATATTGAACATAAAAGTCTGCAAAGTAAAACAGTAAAATCAGTCTGTAGTAATAAAATAAAATGAATCACTGAGATCCAAATAGGGCTTTATTTGAACTCAAATAGCTGAATGCAGTAAACAGATCAGCTGGAGTGACTGATGGTAACTGACGTTGTTTCCCCTGCTGGGGAGGAAGGGCTGGGATCTTCACCTACACGTCAGGGTGGAGAAATGTTGCGCTCCCACCTATGCTGTAAAGGCCCGAGTGGACCCTGGTCTACTCCCAACAGCCCCTGGTCAGGAAAGGATGAGATAGTCAAAGGGTATCGCCTCCAGCACTATTTATCCCATTCTCAGGTAACTGGCTTTTCTGTCTCCATCCAGCTTGCCAATGGTCAGGGCCCCGTCCTGATGACCACGGTCGCCATGCCTGTGTTTAGTAAGCAGAACGAAACTGTGAGTACAGTGACTGGATTTCCTACTTGATGCTAGGACGGTTGTTATCTCAGACCCCCTCTGACTCAAGCTTTGGTGCCCTTTATTTACTCATTTAATTTAAGGATGGAGGGTGTATAATTTTTCCTCACTTTTAATCCTGCTGGTAGCATCATGAAATCAAGAATAGATGAGAGATGAGACTTTCCTGGTGGTCCAGTGGTTAGGGCTCCGTGCTCCCAATGCAAGGGCCCCATGTTTGAGGAACTAGATCCTGCATGCCGCAACTAAGAGCCGGCACAGCCAAAAAAAAGAATAAATGAGAGGAATTCAAGCAGGCATCATTTTACAGTTTGTAGCACTTTTCCAAAATTTAAGTGTTTAAATGACCAGAGGAAGGAAACCCCCAGAAAGAATCCTTGATTATAGTGGGTTAACCTCTCTCTGATTTCCAGGTACCAGACTTGAATTAGATTCCCAGGGCTGTGGCAACAAAGTGCCCTAAATGGGATGGCTTACAACAATAGAAATGTATTCTCACAATTCCAGAGGCTAAAAGTCCAAAATCAAGGAGTCAGTTCTAGGGAAGACTCCTTCCTTTCCTCTTCCAGTGGCCCCAGAAGTTCCTTGGCTTGTGGTGGCATAATTCCAATCTCCACCTCTGTCTTCACATGGCCTTCGTCTCTCCTTATCTCTCTGTCCTCTCTTCTTCTTATAACGACACAAATCATTGGATATAAGCCCCATCCTACATCCAGGATGATTTTGCCTTGAGATCCTTAATTAATTACATCTACAAAGACCCTATTTCCAAATAAGAACACAGCCTGAGGTTCTGGGGACACTTGAATTGGGGGGAAACAACAGACAACAGCGATGTGTATTTTCTTCTAGAAGGCCCTTTCTGACATTAGAAAGTTTAGTACACCACATTGACCTTGGGACCTGGGACCCTGGAGGCCTATTCCTTCCCCTTAGTCCTTGATTCCAACTTGCTGCTAAAAATGTGTTAGGGTTATTGCATCTTTCTCTGGCTATTTAGTCTCTCTCTCTCGTGGGCACCAGATGGCAGTGTAAATTGAGAAAGTAGTTAACATGTTAAGTGTTTCCTATAAAAAATTTCCATAAGAGAAACTGATTAATGATCATAAGTCCTTAGCTTCTTCAGATTCTTGATTTTCAGGAGAGAGAAGAAAATGGTTTTTAGGGTGTCTTGGTATGGGCGTGTGTTGAGGGAGATATAGTAGGTAATGTTTGGCCTGAGAAGCTACCATTCTTGCCTAGGGATATTTTGGGTAGCTGATGGGGAATAGAAGAGGTTCCCTCATAGAGATTCAGGTTAATCTTCAATCTCTCAGTTTGAAGAAGGCACCAGACAGTGATCTGTGGTGTGTGGCTTTTCAGGAGGTTCTATTTCTTCTACCAAATTAACATACTGTTGTTGGTATTGTTTAATGTTTCTTTTCAACAGAGATCGAAAGGCATTCTTCTGGGTGTGGTCGGCACAGATGTCCCAGTGAAAGAACTTCTGAAGACCATCCCCAAATACAAGGTAATGCATCACGTAATTAATAGTCAAGGGCCAAATGCACAAGATAATTTCACAACCTGCCGTAGTGACAAGGAAAACATGAAGGAAAGAGGCCCTTCTGCTCTCTTTCTACAGGGCTCTGTTTTGTTTTGTTTTGTTTTGTTTTGTTTTGTTAGAATAATAATAGTCCAGGCAGTTCTGATTAGGTCTACATGTGCCTATCCAGGTTTGTGTGAGTCTGTGGAAATCTACACAAGTCTGTGCAGTTCTCCACAGGTCTTACACCTCTGACGGTTTTCTAAACCAATCTTGATTCACCCCAACCTGAGGACCCTCTAAAATCTGTTACTTCTTAACAGGAACCCAATGAGGCACAAAGAAAAGTGGTCTCTGACTCTCGACTACGTATTCCCTTTATCCTGGAAGGTGATGGGGTACAAATTAATATTCCTTTCCTAAAGCTGCATTAAACCTATGGCACTAAGGGAATTGTAAGTTTGTTTTAAATTCTGGGGATAGTTGAGAGGGTGGAGTAGGTAATTTTGGAACAAAGAGATTAGGGCAGGCCTTGGTAGGCCACTGTCTTGGGAGTTTAGAACAACATGGAAAAGAAACACTAGATGGAAAGGGCTCAGAAAACGGTGGGGCGGGGGGTGGATATGCTAGAACCAGCTCTGCGTGTGAGGCCAGCCCTGCCTCAGGAGAGAGGGTCATGCTTTCCCCCTTACCTGGCTATATTCCCAGCACTCTGTTCCCAGAACTACTCTTTGGTTTATTTAGTTCTTCCACATTTGGGGACAGAGGGGCTCTAATGGGTCATCCCAGTGCCACCTGCAGCCCAACCTCTTTCCATGAGAACAAGCATCCCAAGCTCCACGTGATTTCCCAGAGGTCCACAGACTGGATCTGCCCTCTCTGGGGCAGGCAGGCTCACACAGTGACAGACTGCACTGCCACCTAGGCTGGGTGCAGGAAGTGGCAAGTTGCTGTGAAGGGAACATGGTGGCAGTAACCATTTTGTGGCCCATAGGGATGATATTACTTGGTATTTATGTTCTTTGGCTGCTGTGGTTAAATAAGCACTTTAACGAAATCAGAGCAACAGACAGGCCAGGAGCCTGGTTTCCATCCAAGTCAGGTTCACACTCTACTACCTTTAGAGCAGTGTTGTTCCAGCTTCAACCTTTTGCTTCCCACCATCGTAACACATTGTCTTTTCTTTGTACCACCTGCAGAATTACTGAACAGATCTTTTTAAATTTCATTTGACTGGCACTTTTTCTTAATTATCTCTTCTAACCTCAGCCTGAACAGCCACATGTGAAGTCGTAAATTGAGATATGGTCATTATATTTTTCTGATACATAGGTTAGCCAGGGGAGTAACATGTAGGTTTTCCTTTTAAGAAGATGGCCCAGAGAGTCCTTGAACCCCATGCAGAAAACTCTCACCTGTTCCCTAGTGGGGGCTCCCCAGAAAAGCAAATCAAGGGGTGAGAAGAGGAGGGTCCCCTTAAGCCCTATCCCAGTGCTATGGAACTGCCCAAGAGCCGTCTCTGTGTATGCATGCATGGGAGTGCAGGGGGGCAGAAAGCAGCCCCTGCTCCTTGTCCTAGGAGGAGTTCATGGACTGACATGGTTCCCCTGGCTGCGCAAGGGTTGAGGCCATACCGTCCCCTCTTCCCCCAGCATGAAGCAGACCAGCTCGCCCATCTCCATCTCTGGCCCACTCACAGACTGACGAGGGTTCTTTCCGTTCCCATCTGGAGGGAGGCAAGCTCCTTTGGGCTGGGAATCTGAGATTCTTGGCTAACTGGCAGGGCCCCCTCCCTTACCACCTCATTCCCTGATGTGCTGAGCCTGCCTCACCACCGTTGTGAGAGGCCCTTCTTCCTGGGCCTTGGCAGGAAGAGGCAATGGTTAATGCTCTGGAAGAAGATTCATTTGGAGTTCAGCTCCATCACTGAGGAGCTTGGTATAGACAACTCTCTCAAATCCTTAGTTCCTCTCTGTCCAATTTGATAACGATAGAACCTGCTTGTAGATTTGTGTGAAGAATTGACCACTGTCATCAGTCAGGAGCAATGGTAACACACTGGTCAAGAGGACAGGTTTGACCCCCAGCCTCTGGTACCTGCAGCCCTCTTCCACAGGGGGTACTGCTTGCAGAGAGCTATTGACACCTTTCCTACCCCAGATTCTGACACCTGTGGCTTCACATCCACTGATCCTTTGCTAACCCAGAGTGCCCAACAGAACGATGGGTTAACTGAACAATGGACTAGGCAACCACATGCTGGGATTCTCAGCCACCTTTGAAAATGGGGTTTTCAAAGAATTTTGAAAGACACGGGGAAAGGCTTACAATACAAGGTCATGTGTGTTAGGCAAGATTCTTAAGTTTAACGACAAGGATAGGTCCACCTTTTTGACAGAGGGCCAGGATAAGAGCAAGAGAACAGATCACCAGGCATCACAGCAAACCCTTATCCAAGCAAGTCAGCTAAATGGATGACTGCAGCCAAAATGAACGGGTCACCCCTCAGAGGGTTGGACGCAAAGTGACAGGTGCAGAAAACACCTATGTAAAAAAGCACCATTTTGTGGTACACAATGGGATGTCTCAAGGTATAACATTAGCAGATAACATTTGCCCAGTACTCCATGCTGTGCAAAGAACATTACCCCCATCATGTTGTGAAACCTTCCTCAGGTAAGTGCAGTGCTGTTGTATCCATTCTACTCATGAGGAAACTCAGGTTTGCAGGGCTTATGTTCACAGAGCTCAGGGCTACATAAGTAGGAAGTGGTGAGTGTGATCTGAGCCTGGACCCACATGCTTAGAGCAGATCTAAGCCATTCACATACTACTTTATGTACTCTCTGTACCATTATTTACTTAATACTTCACTTGTAAATCAGCCTGAAACTTTCTTCACTTAACTAAATTTTGTTAGGAAACACATCATTTCTAAAAAGAAAAGCCAGTGTCAGTTTGCATTATAGAAGATAATTGTAAAAATAAATTATAAAAACAAAATAATAGTATTAAATAATTGATTCCAAGGTTCTGAACTTGAATTCTGTTCTCTTTTTTTCTTTTAAGTTAGTATTAAAGGCAAATGTTAAAGATATACTAATGGAAAGTTTATTTTTGATATAATTGGAAGGATGGAAGATATTTTTAAAAGGGCTGCCTCTTACTAGTGGTTCTGGCTGTGAAGTTTAACACAGGCCCTATATGCCACCTGAAATCATCTCGCTCTACACTGTTTTTCCTAAGAAAGCAAAATAGGCCATGGGAAGATGATGGAGGACTGAGGAGTGAGGACCATAGGGGATTGTTCAGACTTGGGGTATGTATCCCTGCCTCCTAGGGCTCCCCTTAGCCCTGAACATCAGCGCCATCACCACCCTCCATAAGCCCATGCTGCAGCCTCACCTGTTGGCCCAGCCTTCTCAGAGAACCCAGAAGGTTAAGTTCTTCCCAGCGCTTCTTAGCTGGTCCTTAGCACATGCTCCACTCCTAGAAGAGGAAACTTCTTTAAACAAGCAAGGCATGTCTCTTCCCATATGCCAATTCCATTTAGGTGATCAAATTAGAAAGCCACCTTCATGATAAGAGGAAATGAACTCTAATCTAAAATCAGGTGTCCAGGCTCACAAAAGGTGGCCTCCTTAACAAAAGAACTTTCCTGATTGGGTTTACTGAGATGACAAAAGTCTTTCTTCCTACTGTCACCCTGGAGCACCCTGGCAACCAGGTTCATTCAACAACAAGGCTTTTACAGTTGAAGTTAAGTTTCCAGAGCATGATAGGACATCTGGTTGATCCAAACTCACATAAGCACATGTTGGAAACTGTATAGCTCCCCGGAGATGGAAACTCAGGGTATTTGAGGCCCCTAAAGATAGTGGACTTTACTTTTATTGAAATCCCCAGACTTAGGTACCCAGAATTGCTGGCTTACTGTTTAAGGAAGGGCATCCCACCTTCCTTACCACTCTTAATCCTCTTGCACCATATAAGAAGTTGTAGAAGCCCATGTATAGGGCCACTATTTTATATATGCCCAGTAAATCAAGAAAGTGTGAACATATAGGAACTGATAACAATTACCCTATGAGTCTGTTTCTCAGAGCTTCCTCTACTAGGCAATGTACTAATCTCTTTATAGCATTATCTCACTTAATAATAGGTAGACACTGCTATTACCCTTGGCTAAAGAAACAGAGGCTCAGAAAGTTTAAATATCTCACCAAGTCTCACAACTAGCAATCCAGACCTTTAGCCTTTATTACCCTAGAGCCATTAGGAACAATAAAGGACAATAATAGTAATAGTTTAAATAATAGTTAAAATATTAAAAATAATATTAATGGCTAAAATAACACAATAAAACATTCATTGAACTTCTTACTCTGTCTTTGGTATGGTAAAAGTGCTTTATATCCACTATTCCCACTGAATCCTTATTACACTCCCATGAAGTGGGTACCACTTGACCCCGTTTTTAGATGAGGATACGTGAAATAACTTTCTCAGTATAACTCAGCTAATAAAAGATAAATGAAACAAAGTATAATAAGGGGATAGAGGAAGATCAGCTACAGAAAATTAACCAGCAGTGTCTGAAATACAGGCACTTCTGTTTTAGGCTTTTCCTAAGGTCTGGGAACGAGAGACCCAGGTATGACATACCTTAATCTAAGTTATCCTTCCTCTGGTTCCCACAAGAGCCTTGGGAAAAAGGTGTGCATGGTAGGCAGAGTGAGCCCTGGTTGAACATGACTCTCTCATCTAGGAGAGGAGAGCTCCAGGGAGCAGAGTGCAAATTATACCTTTTTCTCTTGATTAACACCTTGTAAAGATGAGTCTGCTCTCGGGGTTTTCCCAGAAGATAGAATTCTTTTTTTTCCCCTTAGCTTCATAGATGTTCCCACAAGCAATCAGACTTCCTGTACTTTTTATTAAGAATTCCAAACACCCCAGCAATAATTTCCAGACACCACAGCCTCTGTTAATGTAATGAGCCATTTTATAATTGGGTTCACTTCATTAGCCCAAAGTCTCTGCACTTGGAAGGGAAGCACCTCCTTCCGCGGGCTGTTGGAGCTTGAGGCTCCTGGCCTCCAGAAGAGTATGATTCAGGATGAGAGCCCCTTTGGCAGCCCCAAGTGCTGGAAGGCCTTGTGTCCCATCTGTTCTTTTATTACTCCACGGGACTGCACATTAGAATGGACAGGAAGACTGGTTCTATTTCAGATGAAACAAAAATTAGAGATTTCATCTGTATATTGATTTGGGGCCCAAAACAAATGTTGGACATTGCCATACACAAGTTTAAGGTTTCTGAGAGACTCATCCACAGAATATGTTTTGAGATTTGCTCAGTTTCTGTTCTTACATCTACATTAGGTTATATCCATATGCCATCAACCAACCAACAAAACATTCTGATGTTATTTTCTCAGACTGTTCTCCTGCGAAGGATGTTAACCAGATAGTTTCTGAATGTCAGAAGACTTTCTCAGGTACAGGCTTGAGGAGGACTGACTATGTACCTCCGATAGCAAATCAGCTTCTACTTTTCAGCTCATGTTCAATATTTACTTTAGCTCAAACTTTAAAGATGAACTAGGTGATATTTGGGTAAAGTAGTGAATGTCTTAAATACATGCAAGCCTTAACTGGAGCACCTGTCATGCGTTAGACATTATGCTAGAGACTGGAGAAGTCAGAAATGAGTGAGATGATTCCTTCCCCACAAAGAGCCCATTCTTATGGGGGAGGCACTGCCTTATCTAGAACAAGGCAGAGGAAAGAAAGACAACCAGCTAGAGTTGAGAAGCAGGCAGAAAAGTAAGTGTAGCATTTTCATGTATTAGGGTGAAGGTAATAATGGAAAAAATTCTCAGGGTTTTATGGAGACATGGTATGGAAAGGACGGTGCGACAGGAGAGACCTTTTATAGGGGAAGATCCTGAGGCTGAGCTCATAGCATGGGTGAGAATTAGCCCAGGGGAGATGGGAAGGAGCAGTGCTCTGGGCAGCTCATACTGTGTGAGTAAAAGTCTAAGTGGGAGAAAACAACTGCAGTGGTGGTGTTGTCCCTGTCGTGTGCCCTTGAGAGGCCATGAGTGAAAGAAGGCAGTGCTGGGTAACTAGGTAGGGGCCAGATCCCAGGGAGACTTGATGGCTGGGCCCATGGATTTTATCTTATACATGAAAGAGGTCTTTAGTGGGTTTTACAAAGGGGAGCAACAGAGTCAGATTTACCTTTGACTCTGATTAATCTGAAGGATGACTTTGTTGGGGCCAAGCTTTGAGGCAGGAAGTGCAGGTAGGACCATTACGGCAATCTGTTGTATTAAATCTACGTGAATAGTAGGGTGGGGAAGCAGAGTTGAATCTGAGTGATTTCTGGAGGAAAAATTAGTAATTACTTAGGTCAAGAAGTTGGGGATGAAAGAGAAAAAGGAGTTTGCAGCTGAGGAGTCTGGGTGGTTGGTGGTGCTGCCGATTGAGAGAGAAGAGCAGGAAGAGCAGCGCTAAGGGAAAGA
>NW_006771890.1:1673689-1686428 GCF_000442215.2 Lipotes vexillifer
AGAGCGACCCTGCTGCACTGGGTGAGCCTGGGGCGCCTGTGGGATGTCCAGGCAGAGACAGTCGACACACACGTGGATACTGGGATCTGCCACTGAGGGGAGAGGCCAAGGCTGGAGCACAGATCTGGAGATCAACAGCATCCAGGTGGTTAATGAATCGTGTTGGGGGAGAGAGAGCTAAAGCAGACAAGGGACGCTGGGGACAGAAACTTAGGGAAAATTAGTGCTTCCAGGTGGGTGGAGGATGAGTGTCCTATGAAAGGGAGGAAACCCGGGAGTGTGGGTCCTGGCAGCTGAGGGACTAGTGAGTGTCAAGGAGGAGGGGGCAGTCGGCTGACACAACCAGGAAGAGAGAGAGCTTTCTATAGGGTTTGGCAGTTAGGAGGCCACTGGCAACTGTAAAGAAAGGAGTTCTGGTGGCATCTTGGTAGGCAAGGGGTCACAGCAGAGGCAGACTCTAGTAGGGTCGGGCATGAGTGAGCAACAAGGAATTAGAGATGGCAGTTGAACAGTGAGTAGAGGACATTGTGTGGGAAGGTCAGCTCAGTCACTGCATCCCAGGGAGGAAGCAGAGAGTTTAGGATAGCTTTGTAGTATCTGCACTCAATTCAGTTTCTTTTTTTCCCTCCTTCCTCCTTTTCTGCTTTCTCCTTTCTCTACCCCTCTTCCCTCCATGCCAGCTACCCCTCCATAAGCACGTGGTATGACCTTGGCTGTCACAGAACTTATATTCTGGCAGGAAGACAGGCATTAAATAATTAAAGGCCTTGACTGATGCCTTGATTACTTATAGTCAACCTCACAAATAATTGATTATTATCATTTTGACACAAGAAAATTAGAGGGCATTAGCGGGGGCATATGCATGGAGTTTTACCTTCTTTTGAGTATTACTTCCTACAAGCAAACCAAGAAGTGAAGGAATGTAAATTGGAAGGCACTGAATGTATTAGTTGACTATAAAATATTATTTGTTTCGTCTCATTGTGAATTTCCAACCAAATACCACTTTTGCCTTTAATGGAAAGAGTCAAACTCTCTGAGTCTTTTTTGACCCCTGCAGTCCATATTAAACTGGGACATAAATAAAGGTAATTAATGCAGTGTTGACTGTGTCTGACATTTTTTCCAAGAGACAAGATGGAAGAGACAATATACAACTCAGAGGATAGCTGGTTTATTTTTCACAGCATAATGAAATACACTTTTATCATTAGAATCAAGTAGAATCTTATTAAGACTTGCTTTGCAAGGTGACTCCAGAAGAAAATGCCTGTTGCCCTTGACTACCATGTGCATATTTACTTTATGTAATGCAATGAAAACTTTTAATTTCTGGTGTTAAATTCCCTGAAGTTAATTTCACATCACCTTGACGTTAAGCTAACAAGCAGACAGGGTCATTCTTGGTTTGTAAACTCTGTTGTCTGGATCATTTAATAGTATCATATTCAAGAATGTGAGCAGCAGAGAATTTCCAAGAAAAGTAACAGTGAGGGCTCAGAACTATGAAATAACTCATTGGAAAAAAAACAGAGGATTTCTTTTTCTTCTCCCCTTTCACTGCTCTGGCAAAAGTGGGTTACATTTTCTTTCTTCAGAGAGAGAGATCAGTATGGGTTCTATGCCAGAGGCCATTTTAATACATGAATGATTTGTAGGTAAATTTATTGTAGCCAATGGGTGCAGTCAACTGTGTAATAGAAATATTGTCAAAAAGCTGGGATTATTATTTAAATAAGTGCAGTGTTAAATTTGATTACATACTTTTTAAAGCTAGTAAAACATTTCATTGCTCTCAAACTATTTCCCATAGTCCCATTTAGTCAGAAAACATAAATTAAGTGAGGCTCTGCATAGAAAATTACCCAGGCTTTGTGTCGATGGAAGCATGCATGGAAAAGCTTGGCAGCCTCACAATTTAAAGACGAAAAGATATAAAAAGGGTTGGCAGGCTCCTATATAGGCTGGTGGGGACACTTTTATCCTTGAAGAATTATGGAAAATGACTGCCTAGGAGAGTGCATGCTTGCGATGGCCCCTAGGGGTGTGGAATTGTAGGGAGCGTAGATGTGCCTCAGGGAGGCCCCTCTTGCCTTATCTCAGGTAGAGAGAAGACACCCAGGTTGACAAAACTGTTCACTTGGACATAGGGTCTCCAGAAACATTAGCCACTTGCCTTTTAAAAAATATAATTGTTTTTGTTTTAAATAAATCAAAGTAAGGGCTTTGGATGCCAACGTGGGTCTGTGTCATTTTAAATTGTGCTATTTGCTGAGCTTATCCTGTGACAGGTCTTCATTTCTACCAAATGTCAAGGATCAGTGCCTTGCATTCATTTTAATGAAATATTATGCTGATAAGGGTTATGAATGCCAAGTTTAAGCTGCAAATTACCAAATGTCGGGCTGCTTTCTGCTTTGTGAATTCACCAGGGAGCAAGCTAATGAAGGCTTCATTCTCGCTTCTTCTTACAGTTAGGGATTCATGGCTATGCCTTTGCAATCACAAATAATGGATATATCCTGACGCATCCAGAACTCAGACCACTGGTAAGAGACATACTTATTTCTGTGTTTCTCCCTTTATGATTTTAAAAGATTTTCTTCAGTTCTACAGTAATTACACTTTGCAGTTTTCACTTGAAACGCTCAATTCATAATACCGTCTCTAAAAGTTGTTTTAATAGTTTATAACTAGCATTTTGACATAAAATATGTAAATAATGTAGGGTAAATATATTTACTCTCATGGTTTTATATATAAATCCATATATATCTATATGTACTTATATATTTATTTCACATCTGCCAATATATGGAAAAATTTTAAACTCTGGACAGCTTAAAACCCATCATAATAGATACTTTTATATAACAAATGGTCTCTAACACTTCAGTCTGAGACCAACTTATTGAAAGTTACATTTGATACAACAGATTAGATCCGAGATCCCTGGAAATTCATTCTGATGGGATTTGCCCCCAAAATATATTACCCAAGCCCAGTGCCTGCTGCCTTGAAGGTATTCAACAGTACCTTTTGTGTTTAATTGAAACAGTTGAGATTTTCTCCTTGTCCTGCCTAAGCTGTATCCAGTAGCATTGTTTGGTGAGCTGACGTGTAAACCATTTTCTTTCAGCATTGTTTTCACTCTCTCTGAAGTGAGTGGGGTTAGGTCAAATCCAGGACAGCCAGAATATCACGGTCCATTCTGATCCCTGGGGAGAAGCTGCCTGGAGCACTGTGTTGAGGAGCATTCTGAAGGGCAGCCAGGCTTGTCAGATAGGAGGCCCTGGTCCACTGTGCACTCTGGAGGGGCACAGGCAGTGAGTGCACCACATGTTTGCCATCCCTGGACTAGTTGTAATGTGTTGAAAAAAGGACATCCTTTTCAGTCTGTGGTTAGCTAATTTTAAAGAAGATATAAAAGTATAAAGAGTAATATAGTAAACTCTGCTTTTGAATGTTAAGAAAGTGTAGTTCAGGGCTTCCCTGGTGGCGCAGTGGTTGGGAGTCCGCCTGCCGATGCAGGGGACACGGGTTCGTGCCCCGGTCCGGGAAGATCCCACATGCCGCGGAGCAGCTGTGCCCGTGAGCCATGGCCACTGAGCCTGTGCGTCCAGAGCCTGTGCTCCGCAACGGGAGAGGCCTGCGTACCGCAAGAAAAACAAAAAACAAAACAAAACAAAGAAAGTGTAGTTCATTTCCTATAGCTGTACACACACACACACACACACACACACACACACACACACACACACACACACACACACACACACACCCCTACACACGCACATCCACCCCACATGTCTTTTTCCCTTTCATCAAAATTAGAAAATAGCAATGCCTGCTATGCAAATGTTTATTGGTGAAACATCGTGGGGACCAGTTTGCTTCTCTCTTGAATCATTGTTTAGAAAAAGTCCATGTTTTAGCTCCATCATCATCCCACTTTGCTCTAATTGCCCTGGTATTAATGGAGTCATGGCCACATCATGTGGATCCCATATGCATGCTTCAGGATGGGACTTAAGGTAATACTTGACTTCAACAATCTTTTTATCCAAAAAGGGTTGAGTTAACTGGTTAGCTAATTCCAAACATAACTCAGAATCACTGAAAAGTCCGATTGAAAAAGCTACTAACTTTTTAAGGATATTTAAGTCTAAAAACATATTTAAGTTTAAAAAGCTTAGCACATTACCCATTTCTAAGCCTTTCAGTTGGGGTTGCCTGTTGGTGGGTGGTAGGAGTTATATATTTGGTGTGGCTGAGTATGGGCTCCTAGTGCTTATTTATTCCAAGTTGGAGTGGATCAGAGTAAATGAAACAATCAAACCTGGATCTTCCGCTAGTGAATGAATAACTTTCTATGTATCAGCTTTTAAAGAAGGAACAAAATGGAACCAGATGTCAGAAGTCACCAAGGTACTCCTTTCTCTATAGCAATGGAAATGAGCAGCTCCCATCTGCACAGTCAACTCATGAAGTCCTTCTGGTCTTATATATCTTCTGGTCATGCAGCAAATGGTCTGTTTGCAAATAATCCACCTCATGTACTTTCCAGAGCTGTGGCCACTGAGAGGGCAGCCAAAAGGCTCTTATAAAAACAGGCCAACCAGTCAACACTGATCATCTCCTGACAGTGCAAATACTCACAAATACAAGTCATTTCTGTACTTCTCACTGTTGAAACATTGCACTGAATGATTTCACTGGAAATGGTAGCTAGGGTCAAATTCCCATAAATGGGATGACCCAAGCAAATGCTGCACATCTCACTTGTGAGAACCCAAGCCCAAACCAGATGAAGCATTTTGCAGTTGATCCATGATAAGAACCTAAGGAGTGGCCAGGTCAGTGAGCCATCTATCCCATTTATCAGTCTGTGACCCTGAGGCCCTGACATATTTAGAAGAGGTTTGGCGTGATGCCCACCATTGAGGATTACGTGAACTAACCCATATGAATGTGATCAGTAGTGAGTGTTGACCCTGCCTTGAGTTTTGCATTTTCCTACTGGGAAAAAGACAGCGGTGAAGTGGAAGGAATTCCACTTCAGCAGTACACAAGTTGTCCTTGATTCCTGGTCCTGCCATATCCCAGCTGTGTGACTTTGGGCAAGTCACACAGCCTCTCTGAGCATCATTTTCTCTTGTAATCTTGCCATAACCAAAGTATATAATATTACTGGTTGTCAGTGTAAATGGGATAATGCAAGTAAAGAGCCTTGTGTGACAAAGCAGGCCCCAGGACATTTTGGGGACAGTGGCAGTTATACAGGCACCCTGTTTGTATTTTATTGATTTTATTGAACTATGCCTGGCTGCTATAAGGGTTGGGAGGACATGGTGGTGGTGGATGCTTGGGGGTGGGGGTGGATTTAAAGAACACTTTTTATTATTCAGTTGGTTCCGATTATTATGATAAACATTGGTGAGGGATTGTATACACACAAAAACAAGTGAATAGACACAGAGTCCTTGGAATCATGCAGTCTCCATGCAGTTCTACTTTGAACCTGGTATCAACTTAGTCTGTGCAACCTCAGCTAAGCCTGTTTATGCCTGCTGTCTCTCCCCCTCCCTCTGTCTCTCTGTATCTGTCTGTCTGTCTCTCTCTCTCTCTCACACACACACACACACACACACACACACACACACACACACACCCTCAATTTTCTGGGCCAGCTCTGAGCTAGGAGACAAGCAGACAGTAGCTACACTGGGATGTTCTGTGTGAGCCCCACCACGTGAGGAAACCGAAGGGTTTGGTTGTTGCTGCTACTGTTGTCTGTTTGTTTTCAGAGTAGCAATAAGGATATACTAGCAGCTGCAGTAACTAAAGAATGACAGTTAAGAATTAGTCCACATGGGGGGAATAACCCCAGCTCTGGCACATACAAGTGGTTTGTTTCTCTCTGTCTTGTTCACGTGAGCAACAAAAACAGAAAAGCTTCATCCCTCCTTCTCCCTCACCACCAGCCTCTCAGCACAGAGGAGGAACTCAGGAGGGGAATGGATGAAGGGATCCTCCAAAGCCACTGTTCGGTTTTCTCTTTCTTTGGGTCCTTCGGGATAATGTAATTGGTGTGCTTCCCCCAGAAACCGGTGTCTGCACCAGATGTAAATGCACCAGGTCAGACCCTCACACACGGCTGGGGAGAGCCAGCCGCCAGCAGCTTCCTTGGCCAGCGCAGGTGGGGAATCCTCACTCCAGCCTGATTGGCCTTCTCCAAGCCCAGCCATATAATCAAATCCTTGTTACAAATGGACGTTCCCCTTGGTTCTGGCCAAGGCTGCTAGCTTAGCATGGTGGGTGCGAGTGGGAGGTTGTGGCCAGTGCAGAGGATGGAGCAGACTCACTTAAAATAACTCCTATTCCGGGGCCTCCCTGGTGGCACAGTGGTTGAGAGTCCGCCTGCCGATGCAGGGGATACGGGTTCGTGCCCCGGTCTGGGAGGATCCCACGTGCCGCGGAGCGGCTGGGCCCGTGAGCCATGGCCGCTGGGCTTGCGCGTCCGGCAACAGGAGAGGCCACGACAGTGAGAGGCCCACATATCGCAAAAAAAAAATAAAAAATAAAAAATAAATAACTCCTATTCCGTCTCCATCTGCCACTGAGATTGTTTCCGCCCCTGTAGGCAGAGGAAAGAAGTGGGTTTCCTGAAGCACAATACCAATATTTTTCTTATTTGTCTAATAAAATTTTCCCCCCAAACCTAATATTTGGCTTGATTTTATCCAGTGTTTTCTTTCATCTCGTATGATTTGGGTGTGAATCATGAAGTGTCTCCAAAAAACAGCTCAGATGTAGGAGCCTTACTCAGCAGACTAGCTTTGCTTTAATTAGCAAAGCTGCTCAAGTAAGACTTTTCTGTTGATAAGTGGGCTCTCTGTAGTCTTTGTCCAAGTGTTTCTCAGCCACTCTGTCCTTGCCACCTGCTTGTGACTTCTGGTAGACTAACCGATGTTGATTCAACAAACATTTATCCGGCTCCTGGTGTGCTGGGTCCCGTGTGTTAGACTGGGGGCTGATGGAGCTATCTTACCATGGGCTGGGGACCATATCACGGGTGGGGAATAGGACAATAGCACAGCAAGAAGGGTTCAAGTCAGACCTTGAGGAACACTTTTTGAGTAGTTATTAAACATCTGCCCCTCTTTAACATTCAGGTTAAAACTATCTCAAAGCATAGTTAGAGTTACTTAGTTACATAGTTACTTAGAGTTACTGTTTAAATTGATTCTTCTTGCACTTTATTTTTCCCATGTCTCTGAGAGCTTTATGAATTTTTCTTAAAATGTGGAGCCCCTAATATCTTTTTCTTTTGCCCTACAGAGCATTGAGGGCGATAAGACTAGAAAGCGACCACCTTTGCCATGATCTTATTTTCTTTGAGATTTTGGTAATCCATGTGCCCCTCGGTTTTAGAAGAAAGGGACATCTGAGTTGATTGCCCTTCCCAAGGAGGCCTGGAATGTGGGCCTAGTCAAACCGCCAAGAGAACACAAAGAAGGCTCCCTTCCAGCAGCCACAGCACAGGGAAGCCTCCACAGAGAAGCCTGGGGCAGGCAAGATCTAGGACTCACCTCCACGAAACCCACGTTGACATTTGCCAAAAGCTGTTTTCACTGTATCTTCAAGCCCAGAAGATGAGGAAGGATGCTGAAGGGTTTCTATTCTGGATGAAAATTAGCCAGTCACATGGGGCACTGGGTGTAGTGGTGGATGAGATGGAAGTTGGGAACGATGGAGAGAAATCTTCATTCCTTCCCTCAACGTTTGTTAGATGGCCACCATGTTCTAGGTCTGAGCAAGCTGCTCAGAGTGGTTGCAGAGAAGTGCCCCACCTCAGAGAACCCAAAATCAAATAGAATGGATGCGATTTTATATGTAGGGTGTAAAAGTAACCATAGACACAACTAGGGAAGATGCATTTTGTATTTGTTACTGTTGTTGTTGGTCTTAGTCATTTTTTTCACATTCGTTGATTCCTTTTTGTGTGGCAGACACTGTTCAAAGTGTTTTAAGTTGTTAAGGCTTTTAATCATTAATTAATTTAATAGCAAGCCTAGGATGCTGGAGTAGTAGAAAGGCCCAGAGGCTCAAGGGAAGGGTGGGCATGACAGCAGGCCTGGGTGGAAGGTGGGTCTAGAAGGCAGCCTGGAGTCAGACTGTAGACAACTGGGGGTGCCAGGCTGAGGAGCTGGGGTTCTCCATGAGGCAGTGCATATCCCCATGTTACAAACAGGAAGGTGAAACACCAAGTGATATGGTGGTAAAATGACTAGAAAGAGCCAGAACCAGGAGCCCCCAGATCAGTTTGGATGTGCTAAATTCACTGTGCTACGTTGGTTGGTTCTTCAGGAAATGGGAGGCAGAGTGGCTGGAGGATGGGAGTGACCGAGAAGCCTGGTCTTTGCAGCCACATGGATGAATAACAGGGTCATCATCAGGCAATTATAGTGAGAATCTGTCTAGACTAGCTCTGTCCAGGAAGAATGTAACGCAAGCCACAAACATGAGCTGCCTGTGTAAGTTAACATTTTCTAGTAGCTACATCTAAAAAGGAAATAGGTGAAATTAAGTTTAAGACTATATTTTATTTAACCCAGTATATCCCAAATCACATTATTTCAACATACAATCTATATAAAAATTATTAATGAAATATTGGCCATTTTTTTCATACTAATCTTTGAAAGCTGGTGTATATTTTACACCCACAGCACATCTCAATGCCGACATTTGAGGAGCTCAAGAGCCACATGTGGCTTGAGGCTGCCCTATGGAACAAAACGAGTCTAGAGTGTAGCCAGACGTTTTGAACCAGATGTTTTAAACCCAGTCTAGAGTGTAAACAGATGGTAGCACCTCCTCCTTCCTTAAAGTGGATTAGAACAAGCTCCACCACTACCACCAGTCTTTCATCCTGGGAGTCTGTGCAAATAGTCGGGGGCTACGTAGTCTCCTCCATTGTGGCCTCGGCACCTCCCTTCCAGGCTGTCAGGTCAGGACAGGTTGGCTTGCCTGTTTCAGCCCCACGGTTTCCCACCTAACCCATGTAGATGCCCTAAACCAAACTGTGCTGCCCAGGCCAGGGGGTGGGAAGACTGAGCTGTCAGGTTATCTACATCAGAATACTCAGACACCAAACCGTTTCTCTTGTTTTGTCAAACTCAGCTTAACTCTTTAACGATCCCAAGTTCTGCAGATAATAGTGTCATCTTCCCATTACTGAATTGCCCCACTCCCTCTGGAAGTTAATGTTGTTGCTTTTCCCACAGCCTGAGTTCTGCCTGATGTCACCAGCAAGTCCCTGTGTTACTCCTTGACTGTCCCTGCCCCACTCCAAATGTTGATTCTGTTTCTTTGTTCTCGTGGACGCGCAGGCAGTTCATTTTTCTGTGCCCTTTTGCTATTGCACATGGGTTATAGATGGACCCTGGCAGAAGGTCATTGATAACACAGATTGACACGTGAACATGCTAATAAATGTAAATATTCTTATGCCAAAGTCCTCTCATAAGGAATGAAATGGACATTCCTATGGACACATGTAAATATGTTAAATGCTAAGCAGACAGCGCATATCAAACACCAGTTTAAATGGGAACTTGGAAGGAAGGACTGCTATCAGAATCCTTGTTGAAGTCCACTGACTTAGTTCAAGCAATGGGCCATGTGAGGAGATTCTGTGTCATTCCCCAAAAGTTCAATGTGAAGTTTAAATGTGATTTTTATATCATGAGGCAGATCCTCAATCATGCAAGGACTAGCTTCTATCCCATACATCTAATCGTTTTCTTTTTTGTATAAGTTTTGGATCAGGAATACCTCAACTAATCTTCATTTCTTCTTCCCATCCACACCCACTCATTGCAAATGCTAAGGGTTCTTTTTAGTTCTGCAGGTGTGGGTGTGGCCTCCAGCACTGACTTTTTCTGGATCCCTCCCCATGCCATCCACCCTCATGTCCTACTGGTTCCAAAATGCACCCCAGGCCCACTCCCCTCTGTCACTCTTGACAGGGCCTCTGTCCTGTCTTTCCTGGATGACTTCAGTTCCCTTTGAGCTCTGCTCTGGACACCTATTTTTGTACCCCCCTCACCCCATCCCCCACCCCCACCCCAGCATTATTCACTCAGCAGTCAGCAGGGGCTTTCAGAGGCATCACTCAGATGGTCTGGCTTCCCTTGGCATTTACAGTAAAACCCAAACTCCAGGCCATGATCCCAGCACCCTGCCAGATCTGGCTTCACCTCTCTGACCTGCCAGAGTTGCGTGGCTACCCACCGTGCTCCAGGTATACTCCGGCCCTTTTGTCCATTCCTCAGAAACACCAAGCTCCTTTCTGTTCCAAATCCTTGTGCCTGCTCTTCCCTTTACCTGGAATCTTGTCCCGGATACACCTGTGACTGCCTTGTTCTCAGATTCCATGTCTCATCTCAGATGTCACCCCCACAGAGAGGGATCCTTGCCCTCTGACCAAAGGAGCCACACATCTCCTCCATCACTCCCCATCACATCCCCTATTTTAGTTTCCTCAGGATCACTTATCACTCTTGGGAAAGGTCTGTATGTTCAGCCTCTCCTGCCCCATCCCTTGTGATTTCCTGTGACTTTGCTGCTGTATCGAGGGCGTGGTTGGTAAATATTTATTGAGTGATTTTGATGATGTTTGAAGCATGCTGGTGACTAAATATCTGGGTACCAATTTCCTACAATAAATGAGAAGTGTGGGTGTCACATGTTTACTCATCAACATTTACTGAGTCCTTGCTACATTGGACACAAAACTTGAAGCTCATGTGATTGGTCAAGCCCTCCTTTCTTTCTGCCCCTGCCTCTGCCCTCCTGCTGGCCTGCAAACGTTCATCAGATGTTCCTCAAGTCAGGCACTGTGCTAGCTGATGGAGACATAGAAGCAGGTAGAAGAATGTCTCTGCCCACAAGGAACTCATTGAGCAAAGCAAGAGTTCTTGATAGCGAGAGAGGCCAAGAAGAGCTATGTGCTCACAGGGGAAGCATCTGTTTTTCTTGAGAAAGGGTGCCCTGAGATGCTGGAGGGCTTCCCAGAGGAGGTGATATGCACACCAACTGCATCCACAGTCCACTTTGGAGGACATTTCTTCCTACTCAGTGGGGGTTCCCACACGCTTCCCGGGATCTCTGTCCTCAGGCTGGACCAGGCATGACTTTTCTCTCTGGTCTCAGAACCATGCATCATGCTGGCCGCAGCCTGTCGTGGTGTAGGGGGTAGGGACCTAGCCTCATTTATAGTCCTTTCTGTGGCTCCCAAAGGCTGGAATCCCATCTCAGCACTGTTCAGACTGCTGTGAACTGAACGAGACCGGCCAGCAGGTGGCGCGCGGGCACCGCAATGTGCCTGGTCCCTGAGCACATTCTCAAAACACAGCCCAGGAGACTCCTCTTAATGCCAGGTCTGAATCCATCCCATTTAGTTTAAAAGAAAGAATGAACAGATGCTTAGTAAGTGTGTCTGCTCAGAGGAGAGTGTGCTCAGAGAAAAAATAAACAAGACTGCGTGACCCCCACGTAGCGAGCCTATTCTTTTTGAAATACATCATTTGGCAAAGGAGAAAACAGAGCCTTGCGTGCTTTCCACTTGATGAAATTGTTGAGGGCAACGATTGGAACTGCCTGGGTCTGGACACTTGATTGGAAGCATTGCAGCCCTGAGCAGGGAATGCTTACACCTCGTGAGCTTCAGAATTAAGCAGATTAGAGGGGTGCCTGGCTTTCTGTTCTGCAAACCTCAAGACCTCAACAGCCTCTTGGTCCCCAAGTTCTGTGGCTGGGTGTGTACATGGACACATAGGGCATAGATGGGGTTTAGCAGAGAGGGGACTAACAGTGACAATGCAGTTGTTACTTAGCGTGTCAAGAACCAGGCTCTGTGCCTACCACCTTTGTGTGTTTTGCCTCTTTTAAGTCCTCACAGCATCCTGTGCATTAGTGCTTATTTCAGAGAGATTAACTGATGCCTAGGCCAAGGACTCTGTCAGTCAGAAGGCAAGTTTGGCTCAATCTTCAGAGAAAAAAAAAGACAACTATGAACAGTGTCATTTTTCATAAAGTTAAAGCTATTCAATTGAACCAACTTCCTTAATTTGAAGCAGTGTTATAAGGTTTTTTTATAAAATGAGAGTTGGGCTAGAGGGCTTCCCTTGGCTCCTGTGGACAGTTTTCCTTTTTGCCTCTGCTCTCTGCCCCCGCACACCACCTGAATGGCACTCAGGGTGGCTCCTTTGCTCTCGGCTATGGGTGGAGTTTAGCTAGTGGGGGACACACACTCAGAAGAGATGGAGAGAGGAGAGTGGGGGGCGATTGTATATTCAACCCTGTGTCCTCTGGGACTGGCTGCACCCAGTCTAAAGCCACATTAGCCTCCTTTTCTCTGTGGGCTCCTGTGACTGCTCCTTCCTCTGTCCCTTCATGAAGAGTGGAAGAGAAGGTCCTCGCTGCTTCTGGCTTCAGGGTACTGCACCACTTCTTATAGTTTCCTACACCCTACCCCACTGTTCCAACAGCCTCTTTATTGAACCTTCCTTAATTAGCCAGCTTGACTATGCCATGTGCTTCCTGCTGGGCCCCTGACTGATACAAAGGTAAGAATACATGGAAGGTTTGTTTTTCTCAAGTCCTTAGTATGCCAATAAAGAAAGAAAAAAGAAGAAAGGAAAGAGGAAGAATTAAAAGAAAGGGAAAG
>NW_006771890.1:1686466-1692638 GCF_000442215.2 Lipotes vexillifer
AGGGAAAGAGAGAGGAAGGAAGGAAATAAGGAAGGAAAAGAAAAGACAAGAGCAAAAGGCCCTCTATCGGGTCCTTTATTTATTTATTCATTCATATTAATTAATTCATTAATCACAGAGAGCTTCCATATACACTTCTAGTAAATTACTCTTTTGCTCAAGTGGTAAAGAATTGGTATCTGTTGCTTACAACCAGAGCAGCCTCGTTGATACAGTTGTGAAATCCCCAAATCTGGGAACCACTGCTGGTGTGGCTCTGTCCCCTGCTCTCTACTGCCTCCCTCTCTCCCACTCCCACCCCCCAAAAGTTTCCTCTCCACACCACCATACCTCTTCATCCCACCAGGCTTCTTGCACAGGTCTCTGAGTTTAGGCTCCACACTACATTATAGAAGTCCCTTGACACATCTGTCCCCTCACTGCACTGCAAGCAACCTGAAGTCACTAATCAGATGGCATTTTATTCACCCTTTGCATATCCAGGGCCTGGAGAGATACCTAGCAGATGAAGTGGCATAATAAATAAATGGGAGAGAAGACCCATGTATAGGAAACTGATTACACAATGACACAGTGTATTATTAAGTACCAGGGTGGGAATACTGACAAGAAAGAGAATTTATAAAAGGACTTGGTGTCTAGCTGTGGAAGGGGTGGCTAGAGAAGTCTGCAGGGAGTTAGTTTGCATCCTGTAAGCTTCAGTTCACAGTTGGTGGTGCAGTCCAGCATATTAGGGAGCAACAAAAGGCTCTTCAGACACCTAGATGTATAACTTGCTCCTTCTTGTGTTGCTGTAGCCCACCTTCCCTCCCACCGTTCCTTCCCTCATCTGGCATGTATTTATCGAACACCTCTCCTGTGCCAGGCACTCTTTTAGTTGCTGGGGATCAAGTGATAAGACAGACATAATTCTTCCTTCATTTGGTCATGGAGAAGATGTCTTTTTTAAGCTCATAAGTAAGCAAATAAAAAGTATTACACATTTTGGATAACCTCTCCAAAGGAAACAAGGACCTGAGAGAAAAAACTAGGGACATGCCCTTGCCTTTAGTTGGATGGTCAAGGAGAACCCGTGTTAAGGATGACATTTCAAGCTGAGCCCTGTAGCCCTGAGGGGGAGAAGAAATTGCTGTGCCAAGAGAGTGGAAACTAATTCAGGCTGAGGAAACCGAGTATGCAAAGACCCTGAGGCATGGGGAGATTTAAGATGTTGTGTCTGCAGTCTGGGTAGATTTAGGACAGACTTCCAAAGGACAAGGGAAAGTGCCTTGAGGTTTTATTGATAAATTCCTATTGGAGAACATGCTTAGTGGAGTAGTTCTGTGAATGGCCTACCCATGTCCCCTCGGCCCTCACCTCCGTGGGGGCCAGCCTGGCTTGCGGCTGCCAGAACCCTAGTGAAGACTTTCTCTGACTTCTGGAATTCACTCCTCTCCTGCACGCAGCGGACGAGATGTGCCAGGGAATTAGCATCCTTCCACCAAAGACTGGTGAGCCACTCCCACCTCCCAGGTGGGCTCCACACCTGTACCACACTCCTACTCCACACTGGCTCCCAGACCCCTGCAGTCGGATTCAGCTTGGGGTGCCCACAGCGCTAACATACTCGATGATGCAACTTGTGTTGGCTGCCTGCCCGTCATCTCTGTCTCTGAGTCACTTTGCTGTGTCCCTACAGGCATTTCCTGGGAACCCATCCCAAGGAAAAACCTTGCCCTTGAATCCTGGTCTTAGGGTCTGCTTCAGAGAGGACTCAAACCAAGACACTGGTGGACTGATATGTCTCTGCAAAAATTGATTGCTCTAGACTAGAGCTTCAAATACAGTTCTGTGTGCATACATACCTTAGCTTTAAAGTGATGGTGTCAGGCACATTTCCCATTTCTGTTTCAGGGCGCTGCATGTGTATTCACCTCACATTGGCCTGCTTGCACTTAGAAGCACCAGAGAGTGTTAGTTTTATGCTGTTAATAATGGAGAAGGCACTTTAAGGAAATATGGTTTAGAGATAGGATTCTCTGCTGCTTTATTGTTTGGCAAAAGGATTTGATGAGGACAAAGCTTTTCTTTTCACTGGACACACTCTGACCTTTGTTTTACTAGATTAATTTCATATCTAGAGTGCCCCATTTTGGATGATGAATTAGCAATAAAAGGCTCATCAAAATGTAATTACAGGCAATGTGTTGAATAATGATCTGTTAAAAATTCCTATAGATTTGTCTGCACCTCCTTCCCCTTGTGGGGGAAATGAGCCTCAGCTGCTAGCTACTAGCCTGGGCTCAGGAATGCAAAGCCTAGCCACATTGTGAGAGTGAGATGCGAGAGCTGGCTTCCATCATTGTCCAATGCCATCTAATTGATCAATTGCTTTTCTCCATGTGATGCACATCTTTATATAATTTAAAGGACCATCTCAACAGGGGTAGGAATACACAGGAAGTGGGAGCTCAAGGCAAAGTGAAACCCTCACCTCCTCCATCTGCAGCAGCCTGTTGTAGGGAGAGTTATTAATTAAAATGTTAACTGCCCAGACAATAGCAGGCAGACCAGCATGAAGAATTCTGGGAAGCAAGCATTAAAGCTTTCATAACTATGAATTCCAGGAAAGTTTGTTCCTCCTTAAAATAGGAAAACAGAGCCATCTTCATCTAAGAAGAGGCCAGACTGGGATGTGAGACTGAGGTTAGGTTTCCTCCAGGAGGAGCTGGACTTGTTTCTCTCCAGAGAGTTGGGAGAAATCTAGCCTTACCCTCAGTGTATTGAGGACCCTATAAAACCTACAGCTGGGGCTGACAGCAGAATATTCATGTGATTCAACAGTGTAAACGCCCACCCTCATTTGAATAACTGAAGAATTCAATCATTTGAATGCCAGTGATGATTCCTCTGTGAGTTTACATTTTAGAAAGACAGTGCATCTGAATCCCCGTGAGAGCATTAAATTGCTATCTAATTAGCAGTCCCAAATTATATATATTTAAGAGATAATTAAAGGTTTGAAGGCTGTTGGAATAACTGGTTATACATTTAAATGAATCACTAGAAATTTGTTAGTAATGTGTGGAGTTTTCTTTTATTTTTTGCTTCCCTCTTTGAAGTTCAATAGACCCAGCCTCGAGGGGTTAAGTCTGGTAGCGGTAAGATAAAGGCAGATGTTTTTAATTATTGCAACTCAAACCTCCAAATAATTATAAGCAGCTGTCAGTTTTACATAATCCTAAATGATAAGACGCAAAGAATGCAAATAAAAAGGTTGAGAACATGGGCTTTGGGGCACAATCTTTTAATCCCCACCACACCCCTGAACTAACCATTGCCCTTCATTAAGGAGGTGCCCAAACCATTATGCTCTTCAGTCAACTTTTGTAATCAGGTGACAGGCCACATGTATTTCTGAACACCTCCCAGGTGCCATTTCCACATTCTCCATGGATATTTTCATAGCAAAGGGAATCAGGAATGAATTTGGGATATTGAGGCCAGAAAGCAGTTTGGCTAAGCCAGGCAGGGCTTTTGCTGAAAGCTTTTCTCAACCTCACTTGCCCCTTTCTCTTTGGGACAGGACCCGGGCGACCCCCCCACCCCAGTAGCTGGCATTTCTTTGGTTTGTGGCTGGGGATTTCATAGGATGGAGTGCTTTTGTGCCCCAGCTGGCCAGGGCCAGAAATCCCAAATGACAGGCTGGCATGCCAGCCTCACCCCAGGGATCTCTGGGTTCAAGGCTGAAATTCGATGCTTTGTGTGCCTGTCTCTCCCTGGAAGGACTGAGACCACCTGAGGAGCAAGTCAAGGGACATTTATCATTGTCACAATGGCCTCTTTTTGGACCCAATGACTATAAAACCAAAGTCCCACAGATAAATGCACACAATTCACCCCATGCAGAGTGGTGGCCAGACTCTGCAGGAAACAAATCTAGAACATCATCTAAAAGGAACACACATACACACATGCAGACTCCAAATTAAATCAAAAGCCCAAGAACCCTTCTGCTAAGGAATGCTCAAGACAGATTTAAATGAACAAGGACCCTGCTTGGCAGAAATGTGCCCAAGCAGAAAGACGTGCCCAGTGAGCTAAGCTTAATTTCTTGGGATTGGGAAGGATAAACAGAGGAAAGAGGAGAAAAAATCCTGTGGAGGGTTTATCTGGGACATTCAGAAGCTGACAGGCATCGCGGGGTGCTGTTATCTCTCCCCAGTGAAGAAACGTAAGGATTTCAGAAATGTATCCTGGGTATTAGAATCAGTTAAAATTTTCTAATTCTCCCAGATGCCTGCTTCTCCCCCCACTCTCCCCCAAAAAGCCTCCTCTGGAGTTTCTAAGTTTCTAGCTACACTCCAGGAAGAGGGTTTGGGTGTGACTGGGACAGGTAAAGACATTTGTCTGACTCCCAGTACTGCAGCAGGTTTGAGAGTTTTGTGGGTTGGATGCCCCTAACTGATGCCTATTTCATCCAGGTTCAAATATAAGTATAAATAGTACATTCATATATATTTCATGGAAAGATTCCTTTGAGAGTTAATAATTTGAAACTCAGCTCTGCTCAAGGTGGAATTCCAGGCAGCTGGTTGATGACTACAGGTCACTTTGCCATGGTCCCCTTGCTGTGTCCTCGAAGGACACATCTTAGGCAGGCACTGGGCAGCAAACTCAGGTCCACCTATGGGAGGTTCACCAGTACATGTTTCTCCATGGAGCAGAACAGGCTCTGAGGCCACAAGTCTAGGGTCACCCTCAGCTCTGCTACTATTAGCTATGTGATCTTGGACAAGTTGCTCAACCTCCTTCTAGTCAGTTTCCTCCACTGAAAAATGAGGACAAAAATAGTGCCTGCTGTGTGGGATTGTCATGAAGATTAAGTGGGTTCATGTACATGAAATGCCTGGAATAGGCCAGGCATGTGATTGGTGTTATAACGTGTACTTATTAAGTAAGGACCCATCCTAATTTGTCCGTTCACTCTGTTTACTCATTCATCAAATATTCATGAAGAAACTACTCTTTGCCAGGCACTCTCCTGGCAGCGTAGGTTCAATGCTGAACAAGAAATAGCCTCTTTCCCAAAGATGCTTGGGACATAGTGGAGGAGATGGGCACGGAAGCAATGACTTGGCAGTACTGTGTGTTAGTCATGGAGATAGAGCTACCACGGGGCGCTGAAGAGGATACAGGAAGGACCTGAACTGACTGGGGACAGGCCAGTGCAGACTTCCCAGAGAAGCTGATGTCCTGGCTGAGTGCTGAGTGGCCGCTTGACTCTGAGTTGGGTTGAAGGGTGTTGGGAGCAGATGGAGTGGCATGTGCAGAGACCTGATGGCAAGAATGACAGTGACCCTTCTAGCAGTCAGCACAGTCTAGCTGGGGAGTATGGGGTGAGAGGCAGGAAGTGGTGAGAGGCCAGAGCAGCAAGCAGAGGCAGGGTGATGGGGATTTGTGGCATTCGGGAGCACTGGACATCAGCCTATGAGAAGTAACAGGGATTTCAGACTGAGTGGTGATGTGTAATCCGATTAGGGTTACAGAAGAATCCCCCTGGCAGGATTTGGGAAAATGGATTGGAGGGTGGAGTCCAGGCATGGGTGCTTAGAAGACATGTGCCCTCATCAACACCAGTATCATGGTGGCCAACACTAAGCTGATGGCAAGAGGGATGGAAAGATGCAATTCAATTCTAGGAGACACTTAGTAGAAGCAATGAATGTGGTAGTTTGATGAACCTGGCTACTTTGCCTGTCCCACTGGCCTCTTTCTTTGTTATACTCACCTGTTCCAGCCTTTGCCCATGTCTCCATTGTCACAGGCAAATATAAGAGAACTCAGTCAGCCTTGCAGGGGACCTTTGGTTTTCCTATAAGTTATGAATGATATCAGGAGTCTCTTGGGCTTATTCAGACCAGCATGCATTCAGAAACACTTTTTAAAAGCTGTATCAGTAGAATTGAGAATCATATATTAAAAAAATCAAAACTAAACATTTTTCCCAGTCACCAGTGCAGAGGGCTGGATGGACCAATGGTTGATGAGACCATTGTGTTTGGTGGTCAGGACATGGCTAGAGCAGAGATCAGGTCAGTGGAAAAAATAGCCACATGCATGCTTATGCTGCAAAGCCCTGTGTCCTCAGGGAAGTGGAGAACAAGGGCTACCTTGAGTAAGAAGGGAAAGA
>NW_006771890.1:1692648-1695457 GCF_000442215.2 Lipotes vexillifer
AACTTTCATGGAAGAGGTGGCCACAAAGATGGATCTCTACATGTCTTTTCCTCCTTCACAAGTATCTTTAAAAATTTTATCAGGAGAAAAGCAAAACAAAATAAAGCTATCCTTCCAAGCAGCTCCCAAAATTGCGCACATATACTCATGCATGCATGGGTGATGAAGGCTTAGCAGTGTGATGCAGGATGATACCATTACTGGCATAAGGCATACACCTGAGTCCAGGGTTATGGCAGCTGGCTTGGAAGGAATGGTTCCTTTCCTTCTTTTCTGCATCCCTCTATTTACTTCACTTGCAAAATCATTGCCAGCTTCCTGCCCTTGATGTCAGTAAGCACAAAGACCTTGAAGTTGAGAGATCTCTCTGTTCCAACTGCCATCCCTCCAACGAGGGATGAGACTAGAGTCCTTTTCCCAGTGACTGAGCTGGGCAGAGGCACTGGGAATGTTACTGAGGGCAGGAGAAAAGCCAGCACCATAGAGAACTCACCCTACAGTGAATAGTTAGCTGCAGCATCATTTGAAGGCTGACACATTACTGTGTTACAGTGCTGGTTGATACTAATTTGTGATTTTACTTGAGTGAATCAGGAAATTCATTGTCTTTGCCATTTCAAAACTGGAATCAATTGGTGGTGCCTAATTGTACCCCGTGTTCAAAATGGTCTGACAGGTTCCACATACCCAAGAGTCTTTTGATATGTAATTAACTTCTCAAAGGAATAATACCAGATAAAGTTCTGTAAATGCAAAAAAAAAAATTTTTTTAAGTGGCTTGTCAAAAGTCACAGACATACTCTCAAATTATAAAGGTCCTCTTTTTACCCTAGATATTATCTCCTAATGACTCAAGTGGTCTCTGAAATCTTTTTATCAAATTGGCTTTGGAACATGGCACATTTCCATGCTAAAGAATTTGATGCAACTTTTTGAAACTTTGAAATTCATTCTGAATGCTGTCTTGCATCTAACCCTTGCCCAGGAAGCTTTGAAGAGCGTTCTGTCTCAAAAGTGTTCTAACCTATTAGAGTAGCTGTCTCCCAGGTGCCCACATGCATTTTTATTTTGTATGTAGCCTTCATGTACACTCTTCTTTCTTCTCTGTGGAGAGGCGGTCTTTTCTTAGCATCACTCTTGCATCTGAGTCAGCAGGTCTGAAGGTGCCTCTCTCCTGTCCCATCAGAGTCCCCGTCCCCTGTCCCTTTGCTAGCGCAGCAAGTTCTTCCCACCCCAGCCACTCAGCGTGATGTTCATGTTTGTGACTAGCTTGCTATTACAAGACAGACTGGCTTTTTGAGAAGGAGAATTTAAATCCAACCTCTGTGTAGTAAGCCACATTTGACCTGCAAAAACGATGGTGGTGGGGCTGGCCACCTCCTCCCCACTCACAGCGTGTGTGACTCATTTCCAGTGACTCAGAGGACACTGTTTAAGATAAAGGTCATTCGGATTTTCAAAGTGGCCAGTTAATTGTTGTTTTAAAAAAAACCTACCAGAGCTGTTATAGTCTTACAGCGATCAAAAGGATTTTGTAATCACACTAGGAGAGCATGTAGAACTTTTCATCTTCGAGACACTTAAAAACATTCATTAATAAGAGCACAGTGCCTTTTAGAAAAAGGGAAAAGCTTGTTGTCCCGGCATGCCCTTGTTGCCTCTCTCCCACCTTCTGACTGCCTTTATACGCACCCTCATGGCCCTGTTTCCCTCTGGTGTATCTGGGCGTCTCATCTTCGCATGAATGCAAAGGATTTCAGCTCTGAATACAGATTCATCAGAATTTCTCTCCTGCCATAGTGGGTCACACTTTTGCTGGAAATCCTTTATCAGTGATACCATCAGGTACTACCAGGCTTCTCTGAGACCTTGAGTTGAATATTGGTTATTGGGCATCGTGTGAATATGATATTGTATGTTAGACATGTGGCATGATCCTTAGCTTACCGTGTACTCACACAGTATTGTACTTGTTCTTAACCTAAAGCTGATACTTGCACCCCTGGCCATCGAGGTTAGTTTCAAGGCAGTGCCGGTGAGTTGGCTGTTAACAGAGACATGAATGGCTGGTGGGATTTGGCTTCCAAGGCTGTTCTGCCACCATTAAAATGCTGGCTACTTGAAGTGCTATCAGTGATTGCCCTGAGTTAGTGAGTTATGAGAAGGGACCAGCTAAGGGAGGCAGTGCAGAGGGTGGTGAAGACTGGAGGCTCAGAAAGCAGGCAGAGTTGGGAAGGAATCAGACTCCAGTGCCTGCTAGCCATGCCACTGTGTGACTGACATCCCTGGGCTCTGCGTCTTTCCCGTCTGTGAAGAATTACTCCTCTCTTGGAGTTGTGAGAATTGCAGGAGATACACGCACAGCGCTTAGCACCGTGCCTGGCGCAAGAAATGCCCTCTTCAAGAAGAATGATAGGGAGTTGAGGGGGAAGCTAGCCAGCAGAAAAAAAACAAATTTGCTTTTTTTTTAAAGCAGTCACTTGGAAAGCAGAACAGATTGGTTGCTACATTTTATAAATTCCTTGCTGGAGAAACAATGAGCTTAGAAAACTGAAAACAGTAACCGCTTCAAAATACTTGCCCTTTGGGAAAGATAGCAGAATGTCGGGTGGCAATCCCTGGGTTGTGGTAGTGAGGGCAATCTTTTTTCCATATCTTGCACTTTTCTTTATTTTTCAAATTTTCTAAAATGAGCAGTTGTTACATGTATAACTGGGGTGGGAGGGGATCTTAAAAAACTGTAAACGCTTAAACCATTTAGACCATAGCCAGTAGAGCAGAGGCTGATACCACTGAGACTCCCTTTCCC
>NW_006771890.1:1695624-1697298 GCF_000442215.2 Lipotes vexillifer
TTTCCCTACGGCCATCTCCTCTGGGGCAGGACATGCTGTGACAGTCAGAGACCTTGATTTGCAAATTCTAGGGGAAGAGACCATCAGTCTGTCGCAGGCCCATCTGGCCACCTGGCCTTGGGACCACGTCCTTGTTTGAGACCCTTCCCTTTGACTTTGAGAAGAATGGGCCCCCGAGCCCAGCTGAACTGCCTCTTTAAAGGACTAGAAGTATTAATGAACAGCTGTACTGTTAAGAACAATTTCACCCCATGAACGGCGTCTCTAGGGATGAGCATGCTGACGTGCATTGCCCTATTTCATTAGTCGGGGCAACAGCAGCACTTAACTAGTGCTGTCTGGGTGGCAGGTTGCCCCAGCCCTGTTTGTCAGGACGTCTGCTGTGCTCAACCATTTCTGTGCCCATTTGCTCCTGTGGCAGCCCTGTGAGCTGAGTGCTCTTATCTCCATCCTGCAGAGGAGCAAGGCAGGCTCAGAGAAGTACAGGTTAGCCCTGGGCACACAGCTTGTAGGTGTAGAGACCAGATTTGAACCAGAGTTTCCCTCTGGGGCCCTGGCTCTTCCCTGCTCTCCTTACTGGCCTGGTGAACCGTGATCTGCAATTGGAGGGCAGAAGATGATCCTTCTCAAACAGCTTCTCCATGCTTTCCCAAGGCCTGGTAAATAATCGGTGTCCAACAGAATTTTTGGATATGCGTATGGACAAGTGATTGAATGAAAGAGTGAAGGAATGAAGAGCCCAGTGGCCATTAGGTCCTCCTCTTTTGTACATGGAGGAAAGAAGATGTGCCTCCCTTCCTTCTCCTGAAATGGCCACTTCAGCCTCTGAGACAAGAGGAGACTCAGGGCCTCGGAGGAGGTGGTGAAGGTATTCACCAGCTGAGGACCGTGACTGCCTCCCAAGAGAAACATCTGCCCAGACAAAGGCTGGCTCCCAGCCCCTGGCCACACCCCTTCTCCAGATGGCATTGGCTTTGGGCAAGGCCTCTTCCTCTCCAGTTGTGGGCCTCCCACCCCCAACTCCTTCCTTCCTGTTGGCAGCATGGAACAGCACGTACTGTTTATCAATTATTAGCACACATAATATTTGTTTCACAGAGGCTGCATGGATATGTGTAGCTGACTTCCTTTAGTCCTTCCCAAAGGAACACAGAGAAAGCAAAGGCATTTTTGTTTTGTTCAAACCCACATGAACATGGCCATCACCTTAGCCCATCCCATTCTGCTTCCACAATCAGTCTGTAGGTAACACAAAGGGGCACTCACATCCAGACAATTAAACACTGCCAGAAAGGTTTTGGCACTTACGGCAGACCCCCGATGGTTCTGCTGGCTCCTCAGATAGGTGCCCTTCTTGCCCCATCCTCCTAGGCCACAGGCTGGTTTGTGTGTTCACCACATCTGGCCTTTATTTGAAACTCCACCTCAAAGTATTTCATAGCACAGAATATCTTTCCTTATTAAATTCTCCCCCACATATTTTTTTCATAAAACAGGCACCAAAAACTACAAACCTACCCGTGGCTCTCAAAGTATCTGTTTATAAACCTTTGGAAACCGTTTGCAATTCGTTAATCATATTTTCAAAGGAAGTTACAGTTTATAGATACACTAACAAATGCCATATCCGATGCCTCAGCCCCAGTAACGAGATCCTCACGAAGGGAAAGGGGG
>NW_006771890.1:1697363-1706691 GCF_000442215.2 Lipotes vexillifer
GGGAAAGAGGGAGTGGGGCTGGGGGACCTGGGATTCGTCCCAGGCCAGATCCCAGGGGAGAGGGGCGATCTGGCCTGGGAGTCAGAGGTTCGAGGGTTTAGTTCTTTTTCTGTCACTCTCTGACACTGTGGCACACCTGTGTCCTCCCAGGGGGAAAGCAGGTACAGAGGATAAGCCATGCTCAAACACAGTGGACTATCTTGATTAGCAGTGAGGTATTTTGCAAATCACGTATTTCTAAACAATCATTAAAGTACCAGAGTTTGTGAATGCTTCATTTAAAATGTACTTTAAAAATGGTTCATTTAAAACGAAAAAAGTAAAGATACTTTTTATATACAAGTTGGAACTCTGATGAATACTTACACTTGAAACCCAAGCCAGCTTTAAAAAAATCTTTAAAAAGGGAAGGTGGGTAATGTGGAGAGAATGTGTTGGTATGTGAAACACCCAAGGGTGTAAAGATTTCAGGCATAGCTTGATCCAGGCACACACACCGTGCTTTCAGGACTCTCTTCATGTACTTTCTCTGCCTCCTCTGCACTGGTTTCCTTCTCAGGAAGGCTCTCTCCAAGTAGTGGCAGAGATGGCCACGAGGAGCTCAAGTTCACGTCCTATACAGCCTTAGTGATGTTAGTAGATGGAGAGCTACTTTTTCTGGATAAATCCAGGAAAGCATACCAGACTGAGTCTCATTTGGGTTGGTGTGAGTTACATCCCCAATCCTGAACCAATCACTGTGTCCTGGAGAGTTGTGGGTGTCCCTCACATACTCAGGTCACTGGCTTCCTTCTGAACCAGGATGGTCTTGCCTTCACTAGAACTATATTTACTGAGTGTGGGGTCCAAGGGGATTCCCTGTAGGAAAGCCAAGGTGATTACCCTGGAAAATGTGGGGGTTGGGTGGTGGTGGTCCACAGCCCAGGTGTCTTCCGAGTGGAGGTCTAGTCTCTAGCCATCTAGTAAGTTTTCTTAATGGGAGAAAAGATTAGGTGGATTTAGGGTCATCATGCTGGAGTTTACTCATTGTCCTTGACCTGTTTTATCTATGCACCAGCCTACTGAGTTTTTCTTTTCTTACTCAGAGTAGTCACTCGGGGACACTACTGTTTATATTTTAAAGGAGCTCACTCATTAAGAAAGACCCAAATAGAAAGTATTTCATACCTATTTCACTGGTTAAGCAGACATCATAGAGGGGCATTCCTAAAGTAGAGTTCCACAGGGGGTATCCCCAGTCCCGTCTGATTCTTTCAATGTAGTTAAATTAGAGACTTACTGGAATATGGTGACTTACAGACCGGTATGCTGGGAAATCTTCCTTCCCCTCACTCTCTAATCTCTGCCAGTTTCTTGAATACCAATAGTGCAGTGTACTGAATTTCTTGAGTGGTTATTACCAACAATGAAGGAAGATATCTAGGAATGGTCAAAAGTCAAGGGATCTATGTCTGTGGATTCCACTTTTCCCACGTGTCATCTAAAAGGACTTGGGTTCTTTAGCACAGTTATGTAGTTTTCTGCCAGGAGAGTCTTGAGTCCCAACCTGATGTTTACTATACAAGTATCTTACATACCAAGAGGAGGCATGTCAGTGTGACGGTCTGGCACCATCATCTTCAGCAAACATCTTCTGCCTCCCTATGGCTTTGCGCAACAAATTATTAAATGGTCTCCTTCATGTCAAGGAAATGACATAGTAGCCAACTGTATACAATGAGCCTGTGTCTTCATCAAGAAGGTTATGACTTTTTCAGGACTCACATTAGCTACATGCGTATTAAGGGTTTATTCCATGCTGTGCCGGGCATGTGCTTGCCATTTTACATACAGTACCAGTTAATTGTCTCAACCTACCTTGGCTATGGACGTATTTCTCAGTTTTGCAGTTGAGAAAAAGGAAGCTTGGAGCAGCTGGGTGCCTTGCTCAGTGTCACATGCCCAGTAAGTGGCAGAACCACTGTGCTCTCCTCTTCTAACAAAGACAGGGGGACACGTTCTCTGAGGATGAAGGACCTTGGGGGTCTTTTAGAATTTCTTTAGCAGCGGTTGAGATGACGTGAGGCTTAGCCATGAAAATTTGGTCAGGGGCTGTGGGTAGGTAGGGGTGTCCTCCTCCATACTGGCTCTGTGATCTTATTTAACTTGCTATTTAGTTTGATATTTAACTTGCTGCAGGCATCATGGGCAATAAATTGACTGTAGATAGGCAGAATTAAGAGTGATAAACCACAAACAAGTCCTTGGGAAAGAAGGAAGCACCATTTAATTGACTTTACTTATCTCCTTAGGACCTTGTGCTTGCTAGGTGTCCAAAAAATGTATGTTGAATAAGTGAATAAAGGAGGATTTTGAAGTGACCAATGGAAGAACTTCCTCCAAAAGACAGTATATGCCTAGCACTAGGCTAACCAAAAAACTGTGAAAGTTCTGCCTTTAATGGTCAGAAGCTGGGCCATAGGAACTTCTGGGGTGCCTAGTGGCTCCCAGGAATGGTTTTTACCAATATAGGACTTGGGGGCCATTAGCACAGATAACAGAGGTCCAAGAATATCCAACTGTAGCTCCTCGGGGGACAAGTGGGCTTCTCAGCATCATGTGCCTCACCCCGTCACATCTCCTCACCTTGAGAAGAGGGTGACAACCCTGCTGACCTCTTTCCTGTCACACAGGCTCAGCCCCAGCCTGACTCTCTTGAGGACCACAGCTTCTATGCACAGTGAACTTTCCATAACAGGATCCAACTGTGAATCCGCTATCGTTTACAGCGGCTTCTGAGGGAACCACTTCGCTTCCCCTTCATCTGGAGTGGATCTGATATCATAAAACTGACCGTGACAGTCTGTTAATTGGAAACCTGAGAGAAGGGAGTGGAATGGCAGTGGACCAAGATGGTCAGAGCCCACTGCCCCTTCGAGGCAAGGCAGCCTTCCTGGGTGGTGAGGGTGGGTGCTCTCCAAGGACATCTCAGGGTTCCTAAAATGCAGCCCGGAGGGAAGACAAGACGGCAGGAAAACCACTGGGCCCTGTTTGACCTCACAGTGACGGGAGATCTACCCTGTCTGGCCACTCTCTGGAGGCCGGTTTGGACCTGTTTGGTTCAGTACACCAGCAGTGATTTTCTCTTCCACACCATGTGCCTTCAGCACCTGTCTCCATGGTAGCCGAGCAGTGTCCAAAATGGTAACCTGTGGTTTGGGGTTCTTAAAACACCTAGAGTGATGCTGCGTCTCACTTAGAATCCTACGAGTTAAATCAGAAGATGACTAATTTAGAAATAAAAGGAAAAGAGAAAAAATCTATACATACATATGTGTTTTTTCCAATATGCTGTGAGCCATATCCTGTGAACCGGCAAAGGGGTTGCTTATCCTGAGCCTGCAGCAGAGGGCAGACTTTCCTATGTTATAAACACAGCATTAAAGGCCCTAGATACAGGAACATCCAGACGCAGGACTGTCCAGTTGATAAAATGTAGGCTTGCCAGGTGACTAACACCAGTGATTCAGGGGGAAAAAAACTAAAACCACTTTCTCTGTTATTAACGCACTCATCAGCTTTTCCAGAGAAATGCCCTAATGGCCATTAAATCTGGTAGTGATTCCCAATACCCACATGTACTCCAGGTAAAGTAGCTGTGCTTAGCTCAGCACTGCTGTGGCCAGTGTGATAGCAAGTAGAAGGTTCTGTGTGTCTGCGAAATGTTACCAGGATGTTGAGCCCAAATGTGGCGATCAGTACTTTTGTTTCCATGGAGTATGAGGTAGGTGTGAGGCAGGAGGTAGGGATGGGAGAAGTATAAAACACAGAGGGATATAACTAGACTTTTTGTAAACTATGTAAGATACCCTTTCCTGTGTCTTGAAGGGGTGGGCTTTAAAATTGTTGGAGTCGAGGAGGAAGGTTGCATTCCACACACAGGATGTCCAAGGAGGGCAAAAGCTTGGCTTTGCATCTGGCATGTTTAGAGGTGAGGAGTCCGCTAGGTAAGTTCATAGGAAGAAAAGAATTGGCTTGTATACTCCCCCTAGCTGGGAGCAAATGTTTACAGGTGACTGGGCTTGGTTTTCCTGCCACAGAAACCCCAGGACTGCCCCCGCTGCTGGGCTTCTCACTAGGACCCTTCACTGACAGTGCTCAGGCATGAACCAGGACTTCAGATGATGAAGGTTGCCCTGGCCAGTGATCTCACGGAAATGTTTTCTTTGTTTGTCATTTGTTTTCTTTCTCTTCCCCTCCTGCCAGTATGAAGAAGGGAAAAAGCGGAGGAAACCTAACTACAGTAGTGTTGACCTTTCTGAGGTGGAGTGGGAGGACCGTGATGATGTGGTAAGTGATTGTTTTCAAGCCTGGTGAGAAGGGAGCTCCATTGTACCCTCCTCTGTACCTGGAGGCTGCCTGGGAGCCAGCCGAGAGTCCCACCAGAGGGACATCTGGCCACCAGAGGGTCGCGGAGACCTCGGGCCCTTGTACCCGTTTGGAGTTTTGTAATGCTCCCACCCGTAGGTCCACTTGCAAACGGGTCAGCCACCCTGCCTGCTTTGTGCAGTCTGCTAAAACCATCCCTTTCTAGGCTCTAGTCTCTTCTGCACCCGATTAATCCAGCCTCCTCCTCAGTGCCCTTAATGGGATCTGTCTCCCTCAGAGGAGCTTGGCCAGAGCCTCGCCGGGCAGCTGCACAGTCAGGGCCAGAACTCACCTGTCAGGGTGTCAGCCCAGGGCTTGGCAGAACCGCTCTCCTCCCGCCTCGGTGGGCACCAGCCTTTTTTCCCCTTAGGCCACACTGCAGTAACACATGCTTGTTTCCTACCCAGATTCAGCCTGTGGGACTGTATCAAAGGCTTTCCTTGTGCCCACGACTAGGCCCCGTCAGTCTTCTTGTTCCTTCCTCAATAAATCAGATTTGTTAGACATGCCACCTTTTGTGAATGCAGGCAGACTGTCCTTAATTAAATCCTAACTTCCCAGGTGTTCCTATCTGGACACTTGCTCTTCCCTTTCTCTATGGATTCTTCGTGCCCAGGCTATGTTTCTCTGCCTGCATCTCCCTGATTTATCTGGAGTCCTTTCTTGAGCTTCATCATTGAGTCAGCAGTGTTTCTATCCCTCCCTCTGTCTTGCTTTCCAAAGGGATGTTGAGGGGAACCATTTGAAACCTGCAGGCTGGGTTCTTGTGCTTTCAGAAATATGTCTGGCATCACAGTCCTCTTGCTGCTTGCTTTTCCTCTCCACACCCTCTGCAACCTGGATGTCTCAGCTAGCATAAATCTCTGAGTTTTTTCCTTGCCTATAAAATGCAAGAGTCATACCTGTTTTAGAAATTTAACCTATTTCCTTCTTCATCTGGACTCAGTCTCTTTTAAACCCCATTCAGATAGAGTAACTTTGCTGTTTGATAAAAAGTTACTTCCTCATCCATTCTCTTTTCCCAGGTGCCAGTGACCTGACGTTGTGTCAGCTCAGTGACCTGGTAGAGTTTTATATCTTCTTGTTCTTTAAACATTGTCATCAGGATTCACGTCTGGGTCTTTTAATTGTACTGCACCTAATGTACATGTCCTACCCTTTCAACCTGCTTCTACCAAGAAGCAAGCTAGCACAGTCCTGAGGAATGCAGTTCAGGTATTAGCCTGCCTGGGTTCAGATTCCACCTCTGCTATTTGCTGGTTGTTGGTCTCAGGCAAGCAATTATCTTCTCTACATCTCAATTTTGGTTTATGTCCTTTTTTTTTTTCTCTCAGTAAAATGCGTATGATGGCAATAGTACCTACCTCACAGAGCTGTTGTGAATACTACACGTGTTACTGTAGTGAAAAGGGTCAACATCAACATAGTTGCATGGACACAGTGAGCATTCTGAGTGGTAACTGTTATTAGTATTATTCTCAATATCATCAACCCTCATTCTCATTAATGAATGTCAGTTGCTAAACTGTATCATGAAGCTTTAAAGGGTGCATTCCATTGTTTTCCTTTCTCTTTCCTCTTCACTTTATCAGCTGCTTTATTTTGACTTCACAGGATCCTTTTGTTTTCTTTCCCAGAAGGTTTGAACCCTGTCATCAACATGCTTCCCCATCCTTTCATCTTTTACATTTTAATTGATATGGGAGGCAAGCTTGATGCTCATTCATACTTGGGAGTCCCTGCATCCAGGAAGCAGGCCCTCTGCTAGTTAACACTAGGCTGACACTCACACTTCTCCTTTGCAGGTTACTTGAAGAGATTTATTACTTGGCTCATCTGTACCCCAGGTGTCTAGTCATTATCACCTGTGCCCAAGTTAATTTTCCGTGAGCTGATATCTCCTTTTACTAACAACGATTTGACAGATGCTTTCTGTTTCCTTGCTCTTTTCTTCCTTTGTCATCCGATTCCCAGCCTGTGCCACGTTCTTTACCTTCATCTGATTCCCAGGACAGAGTTCTGAGTGTGTACCTTCAGAGTTCCCACACCTCCAGAAAGTTCATTGCTCTTATTCTTCACCAGTTGGCCTTTGGCTGTCTCTTTTGTTTGGGTCTCTTGTCTCCTTGGAAATAAGGTACATTTGAGACAGGAATTCCTTCACTACCAACGTGCTTGATTGGGAAAACCCAAGTCACAATTTCTCGCCTAGGAATTTTCACTCCCTTGATTAGAGAATTCTGGAACCTATACAAAGCATCTCTGTGAAGGCTACACAAGATCCCGCATGACCATGTGTCCACCAGTGGGGTTTGCATGTAAGTGGCAGAGGGCAGACTTTAGGTCAAGATCTGGGAAAGACCAGACAAGCAGAGCCCGCTGAGGAAGAAGCAGCATGAGTCTGCCCAGCTGCAGAGAAGTTCTTGGGAGGAGCATCCTACTCCTCTTGGCAGCTAGGATCTTGTTGAATTTAATGACCACATTTATAACATAGACCCTGTGTACTTCCAAAAAAGATATGAGGTCGTATCTGTGTCAAACAAACTGGAGTTTGAATCCTAATATTTTGAGCTATTGAAAGGGGTCTGACATTAAAGAAAAGGGAGGAGGAGGAGGATGCTGGTGAGGATGATGATACAGGACAGGTAACATCTATTGAATGCTCAGGGAATACCAGGCACTCTTCTGCATATTAGCTCATCTAGTTCCCACTACAATTTTATGAGACAGTCTGTGCTGTCATTAGTTCCATTTTGCAGGAAGAGAATCTGAGGCACAGAGAGGGTAAGTGATTTGGCCAAGATCATAAACCTCTGGCCCCAGAGTCCATTTCTGAACTCCAGGGCTATCCTGCCTCAATGTTCAATAAGTGTAATCTATTTCCATTATAACTGAAGAAAAGGGAAAGACTAGACTAATCATCTAAGCATCTGCCTCCAGAAAGCATTAGTGACCCTGGCCTCGGACCCTCCCAGGTCCTGATGCTGATTGTTCTGTGCTACTGGGAGTTGGGGGTGGGGTGGCACTGAGGCATGGAGAAGCTTACCTAATCTCTGACTTGCCTGGGGAATGTGAGAGGGGAAGGTCCCAAATGGCTTTAGGCAGGCACCAGAAAGAGGAAAAATGAAAACCATGTCAAAGATAAATCGAGCCGTTCTTAAGAGTTAGAAAGTAGACTTAATTAGGACCAGCTCTCCCCATCCAAAACCACAAAAGTTAAAATGGGAAAATATTTCCAGAAATGCCCATTATGTGTTGTTAAAAAATATCTAGAGTAAAATATATGTTTTATTTTATACATGCCTCCAGCTAAAAATTATGCTTTTACTCTCTCTCACAGAAGATGAGAATATGAACCCAAATCTAGACAGCTCCACATGAAATTTAGGTTGCTTGCAAGCACTGTAGTTCTCTATCAGCCAGATCTTATTCAAGCTCCTCAAAGGAGAAAAAGAGGGGAAAAAATTAAAAAAATAAAAATAAGAAAATAAAAACAAGCCGTGGGGCTGGGAAAGAGCCTTTCCTGACAGGCTGTGGCATGTCAGCATTTGCTCCTATTTCATTAAATGGCTTTCCCGTCGTCTCCTATTGGTGCCCATGACGGCACATCTTTCATCACTGTGTCTGCTGTCCTTCTCTGAACTCAGGGAAGGGCCACAAGTAATTAGCAGAGATCAGCCGGGGTGGGGGAAGGGAGGGAGGCTCACCGTTCCCAGATGGGACCTCCAAAAATCAGATACAGGGTTGCCCTGTTCACTGCCCATCGGCCTCAGCCAGGCCTTTCACTGGCCCAGATTTCTCAGAGTGTTTGAAGATGATTCATGCTGTGAAAAACTTAATCCCTGTCTTCCAAATGGTTGGCTTTTTAAAAAAAAGAAAACAAAACAAAAAAACTACCGTGTAGGAAAATATCTTTAACTTGATTATGTTTTGAAAAATGATTTCTACCTGACAGACCAATACCCTTTTTGAAAAAGTAACTCGTCCCCCTTGCTTCTTCTTTTTTCTTTTTCCCCCTTTGCTTCTTGAGTGTTTTAGCATTTGCTGGGGGTCTGTTCTCTGACTCTCAGGATTTGTCAACATTGCAGAGGCTTTTTTGGTCATTGTTGCCCAGAGGTTTACACAAGCACCCCAAATTGAAGTTGATGGTCATTTATTTATTGTTGTTAACCTCTCTTCCCCTGGACAAGAGCAGTTGGGTGTTTATTCTTCTGAAGCCCCATTTCAGAGGTCTGAGTGGAGTATGCAGACTTACTGCAAAAGTACCCCAAGAGTCAGTGGGGAAGCAGCCCAGCTCTGTCATACACAAGACACCAAATGTGCTCCCAAGCTGGAGGGTGGAAGGTGTCCAAGACAGTATGGTAACCCTGGGAAGAACTAACTCCAATTTTCTTTTATCGTTTTAGTTAAGAAATGCCATGGTGAATAGAAAGACCGGGAAGTTTTCCATGGAGGTGAAGAAGACAGTGGACAAAGGGGTACATTTTTCTCAAACATTCTTGCCGCTTAATTTAAAACAAACCACTGTGAAAAATTAGCTTTGAAAGTTCTATCTGGAGTAAATATCTTTCGCTGAGATCATTTTTCTCTTGTCTTTACTTATCTCAAACAAGATTCATGTAGTACTGTTAACCTGATCATAGTGTGTCCATTTATTTTTATTTATTTCTGAAAACTTCACCTAGCAGACTAACCATGTTTTCTTTTCTCTACGACTTTTTTTTTTTCAATCTAGAAACGGGTTTTGGTGATGACAAATGACTACTATTATACAGACATCAAGGGTACTCCTTTCAGGTAGAGCTGACCATAATACATGGACATTCCATCAGACCCATCAGTTGTGTTTGTACAAAACCTGCTGACGCTTTCAGAGCTCATCATCTGAAGATAACCAAACACCCTGCCGAAAGGCCGGAAAGAG
>NW_006771890.1:1706725-1710631 GCF_000442215.2 Lipotes vexillifer
GCCGGAAAGAGTGAGGAAGGGGCTTTTCCCAGGCTGCTTTTGCTTTTGTTTTCCAGAAGGGGGAAGATGGTTCAGGCTCACCTAGGAGAACTCACTCAATTTGTCATGGCTTTGCATCTCATTATCAAGCAAATAAGCTTCTGGGGTTCTAACTAAGGGTAGATAGATAAATTCAGAGGGTTACCAGGGTCCTTAACCATCTAACTTGCTGCCTTTTATTTCCATGATCCTTCACACTTGGAGGTAGCATATTCATCCCTACATGTTGTGCTTCCGTTTTAATTTCTCTGAACTGTTCTGTGCTTGTCTGCCTTTGAATCCTGTTATTTCTCTTTGTAACAATCCTGAAAAGTGCATTTGCCCCCTTGCCTGCTTTCAGAAGTGTATGTGGCATTCTAAAGTTTCCTGCTATTAGTGTGATAACACTTTTTGTAAAAAGTTATTTTGGTAGGGCTTCTTTGTGTTCCTGAACTGGTGCCTTGCAGAGCTAAAGAGAGAAAGAATTTACTAACTATAGATTAATCTTTAAAAAAAAAAAATGTGGCATTGTTGTTGTATACGGCCAGGGATCATGGGTGGATTCCATTTGGAGCCAGAGCAGTTGATGGAACACATGACTGCTAAGTGGGTCTACCAAATGGAGAGACTGTGTTATCAAAACATACTCTCTGACTTTAGGCAATGAAGGAAGGAGCTTAAATCAAGACTTTTGAGAGTGTGAGAGTGTGAAAAATCTATCAGACAAGGAAGAAGGTTGAGCAGAGAAGCCCACGATACAGTCATGTGGCTACGTTCAAGTGGCAGTGGAAGTGTTCATTTTTGCCATTGAGAAGGGGTTAATTTTCCCTCGTCCCAAACTCTACAGTCTGGAAAGAGCCATGTGTGGCTGAATGTAGGGCAGGGGTGCATAAGGTGGTAGTGAAGAGCAGGACACGTAGCACTTGCAAGAGCATCCAAAAGAAGGGCTTGTAGGAGTTGCCACACCTCTTTAAACACATGCAGGAGCCACCCATTGCTGTTGCACTTCCAATCAGAAATTACACTGAAGCGGCTGATTGAATCTAAGAAATACCAACACCAACTATAATCAGTGGGGTTTTGAAAGTAAACTTGAAAAACATTGTTTACAGAACATGAAATGGAAATGTGAAAACGGAAAATAAAGTTCACCTGCAAGTCTATTCCAGTCAGTGTCATGGATTTCAAGGTCTGCTTTGTTTCTCTGCACAGTTTAGGTGTGGCGCTCTCTAGAGGCCATGGGAAATATTTCTTCCGAGGGAATGTAACCATTGAAGAAGGTAAGATGCTGCCTTCATCCATCTTATTCTTTTGTGTGGGAAGAAAGCCCTGAAGCCAGCTATTGGGTTAGCTGAAGAATTTGCGCATCTATCCAACCCTTATTCCAATCCCTGGACATGTGACTCAACCATTTACCCACCTGCTGTTACCTTGCTCTCCAAGACTGGTTCAGAATGGTGGGACTCCCAACTAGTGATGGCCTTCCATGATTTCATTTATTTATGTTCTGCTTTCATCCACAAAGTTGTTGAGGCAACTCATAAGAATCATCCATCCACCAGCTGTATTCTTCTCATACATAAAAATTAGTAGCAAGAAAAATACAAATTAGTATAACAACTCAAGCCCAGGAAAAGAAAAAGAAAAGAGAGGTGTGTGAGCCTTAGTCTTCTACATAGTTGAGCCACAAATTTCACTTGTGTTTAAAGGCAGCCTGGGTCCAAGGGAAATATGATCATTCAAATGATTTAGTAAGTCAGAAACCTGCACCCCCTGCAGTGGAAGTGTGGAGTCTTAACCACTGGACTGCCAGGGACGTCCCTGTTCTTGTCTTCATAAAGCACCAGTGCACTGGAAACTCCCAGTAAATGGTAGCAGTTGTTACAGCCCTTTAAACTTTAAAACTGCTCTCACCCCCATGCTGTCCTTTTCATCTCCCAACAACCTAGTAGCTCAGAGAAGTTATCTTTCCCAGTATCACCAGCTCACAGGGAGGAGTGGGTCTGGCCTCTGAAAGGCTTCACTCCCAGAGTGGCCTTGAGTAAGTCACTTGCCCAACCTAGGTGTTCTGTTTTGCATCTTGACAGAGAAGGAGTTGGACCAGCCCAGTGCTCTTTGTGGGTATCCTCAGGGAGTGTGGCCAAGAGTGGGAAGGTCAGTTACAAGCTGGGTTTTAATGGGTTAGAGCTGGTTACAAATGAATTTGGTGAACTTCCAGAAGCTAGACCGCCTTGTGGCTCATTCCGATGATGCAGTGAAAATGAAAAAGGAGATTGGAAGTCCCTGAGATGCCAGGTTTCATAGATGGCCTTCTGGTCTACTCCTGAGTGTCCCTGCATTGTTTCATGGGTTTTGGGTTTTGTCTCCCAACTGATTGTGAGATCTTAAGGAACAGGAAAGAGAGTGAAGAGGTCATCTTGACTGGGGCAGAAACCAGAGTATGCCCACTGCAGAGATAATCAGTCATGTGCTCCCTCTTCCTAGAGACAGGCAAGAAAAAACAGGCAACTTTGTGATTTGGGCAAGATATTCAACAGGATGTATTCTCAGGGATCATTTTTTTTTTTTTTAACTTCTTAAATTTTCTGGCTCCATGAGCCATGTGTGGCTCTGTGGATGTCACTGCTCGTGAAGACAGAAAATTCACATCTAAGCCATCTGAGGTCAAGATGAGGAAATAGCTCATGGTCAGAACAGTAAAAGGAGAGATTGTTAATGCATTATTTGCCTCTCTTTTGTTCATTCCCTTAGTCAATGGACCTGACCCTCCATCTTCTCTCTCTCCCTCACACACACACACACACACACACACACACACACACACACACACACAGACAGAGTTGTTTTGCTTTGTTTTTTGGATCACTTCTTCATTTCTTTAGTCACTATCATCTTCTGTTAGGCTAAGAGCTCACACAGAGAGAATTTCAGAGCCAGCTGCAACCATCCTGCAAGAAATTAGCTTGAATCCTAGGCAAGGGGAAGAGGGTCTGGTTATCCACACAAATGAGGTCAGATCTTCCTCTCTCTGTTGGTCCTCTGTAAATAAGAGGGCTTCCAATCCTGCCTGCTTTGCTGAGTGACAGAGCCTGAGAAAACTGCTTCCCCTGGGGTAACTAGTAGAGGGGCTTGTCATCCATAAAGGCCATGGCTTGATTACCATTCTGCTCTGTTTTTAAAGAGGGCAGGAGTTTCTTGGGGATGGTGGCCGCTTCTGAAGGTTGTCCCTTAAAGAATTCTATCCCAAAGAATATAGGAATTTTCAACCTGCTTTGACAATGGCAGGTATTACCAAGGTGGCGAACAGGCTGATTTTGCTCAAAATGTAAGGAGTTGCTACTGAGGTTAAAGGTATGGGCTGTAGTTCTACCTGCTGAAATCGTTTCTCTTCTGAATCTCCTTGACACTTTATCTTTATATATATGTAGTACACAGTACTTGTTCAATAAATTAGAGCTTATGTCATTATTGTCAGCATTATCAATCAAACAGTAGGTGTGATTTTGTCAGGAGGATCAAAATCAGAGGTGAGAGGGTTAGAGAACAATCATTTCCTTGGTGGCCTAGGAATTCAGAGAGGAAGCAATCAAAAAGATCTTGCCTTCAGGGTCTCATTGATAGGTCCTATGAAATATAGGCAGAGAGGCCTTTGCAGATGAAGGTTGATGAGAACAGAAACTAGAAATATATTATATATAGAATTGATATCATTAACCCAGTATTCCAGGAAGGTGAGATCCCAGCTCAGGGCCTCTGCACCTGTGGTTTCTTCTGCTGCAAGCACCTCAGTTACTACGTGGTTCTCTCCTCACCTCCTCCAGGTCTTTGCTTAAAGTCACTGTCTCAGTGAAGCATCTGACTCCCACTGTTAACAATGAAACTCTTTCC
>NW_006771890.1:1710657-1721353 GCF_000442215.2 Lipotes vexillifer
CTTTCCCTCATCCCTCCCCATCTCTTGGTACCCCCTCTCCTTGCTTCATTCTCTCCCTTAACTTCATAGCTCTCACTACTGTTAGGCTATGTATTTTAAGTTTATTTACTTATCTCTTTTCTGACACTAGAAAGTAAATACCATGAGAGCAGCAGTGATTTTTGTATTGGTCACTGCTATGTTCTTAGGACCTAGAATAGTACCTGGCACATAGTGGATGCTCAGTAAATATATGGAAGGAAGAACGGGAGGGAGGGAGGGAGGGAGGAGTGGAGGGAGCAAGAAAGGGAAGAAAGGATGGATGGATGCATAGATTGTCCTAGGGACTAATCACTATTCCATTCAACCCTCTCATGCAGTCTGTGAGTTAGGCACTATTACCCACATCTTCTGACTGGTATAAGTCAAAGAGTTGAAGCAACATTCCCAACATCATTCAACCAGAAGGTGTTGGAGCCAGGATATGGCCACTTGGGTCATATAGTATGATATTCTATATAATTCATTGCCTACTTCCTATAAAATCAAACAGGAGTGTGTGATGATAGTTCTAGTATTTTGCTATTTATTTTGTACATTTGTATTTGAGGTGGAAACTGGAATCCTGAGTGCAGTAAGATACTGTTGGTCACTTGGGAAACTGACATTCTCAAAAATTGGAGTTCCTGAGGTTGTCACTCAGAAGTGTTTGTCTGCTGATGACCCATCAAAATGAAGTCACATGAAGACACAAGGAAAAGGAGTGATTTCACAGAGTTAGGGTGTCTCGGGTATTCTATATATAAAAACTCCCAAATTCCCTGCAGGCCTCAGTTCTCCTAGCTACCTCTCCAGACTGATGATTCATTTTAACTTAGCATCCTGTATCAACTAGCAATTTTTGCTGGTCAAAAACAGTTGAGTATTGGCAATCTCGTATCATTCAACCTATAATTTCACCCTCACAACCACCTGTCAGTTAGGGACTATTATTATTACTGTTTTACACGTGAAGAAAGAGTAAATCAACCTGCTAACATCACACAGCAGTTTAGTGGCCCACCCAATTTCCCAACTCAGGCTGTACTGTACGGGCCTCCAAAGTTGGCGTCTCCACCATCTTGCTAAGCTTCTCTCCCAGGACTCACTGGTGCATCATTTATCTTCAGGGAGTTAAAGCTTTCCTGGGAGACTGCCAGGGAAAGTTGCAGTGGTGGTTGAGTGAGGTGGACGTGGCGGGAAGGTTCTGCCTGGGAAGAGAACTTGTTTCCTATGTGCAAAGTCCCTTTTCTCAGGCAGATATCTTTGGGGTTGATGTCTACCCTTAACCCACCCCCCATGGCCTTGCCCTAGAACATTTGAAGCACAGGAGAGCATGAGGGGGGTGGTCAGTGCCCCACACAGATGGTACTTACTCATGATGCCCTTCTCCTTGACCTCCAGGCCTGCATGACTTAGAACACCCTGATGTGTCCTTGGCAGACGAATGGTAAGAATGGAATGATTCTTCCTCAGCGTTGGTGTTTATTACCCTCTTTGATTTCAAGTTGTCTGTATTCCCTTGCCCAGTTCTCCTGGTTCAAAAGCAAAGGAAAGTGATGCCATAAATATGTACATGTTCTTGTTTTGGGCCATGTCACATTCCTAGGTCCTACTGCAACACTGACCTACACCCAGAGCACCGTCATCTATCTCAACTGGAAGCTATTAAGCTCTACCTCAAAGGCAAAGAACCTCTGCTCCAATGTGAGTGTGCTTCCAAATGCATGTGTGTGTGCTTATGGTGGTTGGACGGTGCGGGGTGTGTGTGTGTGCGTGAACTCAAGACCATATTTCCCCTCAGTTTTCATGGGAAGCTTTGCTTTGGCAGAGATGATCAGTCACATTAAATCCAGCCAAATGTCTGCTTCCTGTAGGAACAGGAAAAGGAATGTGGATTACCAAGAGTCATGCAGAATCCCCAATCCCAGTTTAACCCTTCACATTGGATTTTTCCCCTTACCAAACGATTTAGTCAAGCGCCTGAGTAACATGAAAATGTTTCAACTGGGAGGGGGCTGTCAATATCTGCTTTTTTATTTTACAAAGAGAAACAAGGGCTGGAAATAGGACTTGTCTCATCCAAGGCCATAATCTAGGCCTCCTGGTTCTGTCCGGTGTGGGATTGCCGCTGTGACATGTTGCTTTTTGCACTGTATATTCTGCTGCCCCTCTTCCTACAGAGTGCCCTCTGAGGGAGCTCAGTGAGTCAGAAATGGCCAGTAGCTGGTGATGGGGGCAGGGAAAGGGGGGCAGAGAGAGAGCAGCAGCAGGCTTGATGCTCACCAAGTACAAGAACAGTCCCTGAACAAGCATAAATTAGTTCCAGTAGCTAATATATGGATATATGTATATATATCCATATATAGTATGTGCCATTATTTTCATTACTTTGTATATTAAGATTTACATATATATATATAATTATATATTATTCATTTTATATTTATATATTATCTCAATTTATTCATTGTCTTTTTGATGGTGAGTTGTTTCCAGGTTTTGCTTTTATAACAAAGCTGCACTGTTTTCTTGGCCACCAGCTAAGGTGATGACTGGCCTGCTGTAGGTGATAAAGCTGTAGGGCTTTAGGACGCCTCTGCTAGACTCATGATATCCTCCTGATTCCTCGGCCTCTTCCACAGAGCTCTATCAAGAATTCATTTGGATAAGGACAGATGTCCTACTTTAAAATCAAAAAAAAAAAAAAAAATCTTAGATGGAAGGAATGACAAAATAAGAGTCCCAGAAGTTCTTAAGCTATCACACCCCTTTCCCTTACAACCAAGATCAGGGCCCTGAAGAGCTGCAAATTTTGATAGAGGACAGAAATGGGGATGAAAAGAGCAAACTGAGGAGTGCTGCCTTCTGATCTCCGAATGCCAGAGTTGGCGTGCTGGTCTATGGCATGAACTAATAGATGGGAAGGGAAAGTAGAAAACTGAAGCGTGAGACACCCAAGATTCTCAATTTACTATCATCTCATCCAAATGCTTTGGGGTCCCTTGTGTTGTGGCATATCAGGTGTCAACTGTTTCATATTTTCAGCTGGTGGGAGGTTAACGCAGGAACACACCATAGGAGAAAGTAGCCTGTAGATACTGTAGAATGAGCCCAGTGTGCACTTCTCATGCTACAATTTGGGGTCTAGCCAAAGCCATCTTCTCAAGTCTATCCCTCCCAACAGGTGATAAAGAATTGATACAAGAAGTCCTTTTTGATGCTGTGGTGAGTGCTCCCATTGAAGCCTATTGGACCAGCCTTGCCCTCAACAAATCTGAGTAAGTGGTTGCACGTGTCCCCCTTTCATGGCCATTTCCCCACAAGCCGTCCGAAATATGGTTATGGTTTAAAGAACTAAACTGTTTTAGGAGGCTGGTGTTAAAGTTCTTTAATTTTCCCCAAAGCTCCAAACCACAAGAGCTAGAGCAGATTAGCGGCTCTGGCTTGGATGGCAAGCTCCTGGGTTTGACATATAATTTGTTTGAGTTTTAACATTACATGAAATTTGGTATGCTGACGTAGGGTGACACTTCCGAGAGAGAGGGAGGCGGAAGGAGCAGTTTGCTTCTTGCCCTGCCATGGCTCCCTCACCTTCACCGTCTAGAGGGAACTCGGGATCTGGGCCAGGCTAGGTTGCAAGGAGGACAGGAAAGTGAGAGCTCTATTTCATTAGGGTGTCAGATATAACCCCGCAGTTTTATTTCTGAAGTGGAGGATGTAGGGGGAGGAGGGCAGGCAATGGTAGTTGTTACCAAAGACTAGGGTGAGAACTGATTCAGCAGCTTATTTTTAATATTAATACTAGTATTTTACTATTTTAAGTAGGCTGTTAACAATTAAAAATAAGAGAAACAATTATTCCTTTTTCCTTATACCTTCATGTCATACATTATTCAGTTCTCTCTCCTTTTTTATTCTTTATTAGCTCCTTTCCTTTTTTTATCTTCCATTTTGTATATTTTCCTACATCGGGTCTATTATTCGTTCTGTTCTCATTTTCATTCATTCATTCATCAAATATTGACTGCACGTCTGTTATGTTCCAGGCACTGGGCTAGGTATTGGTGAAATCGAGGTAACTCAATCAAACACAGTCCTCACCATCATGGTACCTGTGATATATAGTGTGCTATATGATTAAGAATTTTGATAACTATGAAGGAAAATTAGACATGTAGACAGTAACAAGACCCAGAGTGGAGATAGAAGACAGGAAAGGCTTTTCTGAGCAGGAACTAGTTCAAGGGTTCCCTGGGAGCATTCCAGGGAATTGGAACAGTATGTGCAAAGGCCCTGAGGTGAGAGAGTATTTGACATGGTTGAGGAATTTAAAGAAGGCCAACAGAACTGAAATGTAGATAGGCTGGAAGATGTCAGGAGACAAGGGTACAGTAGGGCCTGGTGGTTCAGGACCTTGGGAATCAGATTAAGGATTTTGGATTTTATACTCAGAATACTGGAAAATCATTGAAGAATTTTAAGAATGACATTTTAAGATTTTAAGAAGGAGATGATCAGATTTCCATTTTTAAAAAAGACCCTTCTACTGCTATGTGGATAATAGAATGTAATGGGGGTAAGAAAAATAGTAAAGGCTCCTACAGCAGTTCGAGGGATTTGCCACTTGGACCAAGGCAGTGGCAGTGGGCACAGAGACAAGGGATTTACTTGTGGCATGCTTTGGAAGTACGACCCCCAGGACTTGGTGATGGGTTCATGGTGTGAGGGTAGGGAGGCTGAGCTGTCAAGGATCATTCTCAGGTTAATGACATCAATACCTGGGTAGATAGTGGTGCCATTTCCTAGGACAGGAGACAATGAAGGAAGAGCAGGTTTGGGACTGGACATGGCCAGAATTCTTTTCTAGACATTTTATAGTTAAAATGACTCCTAAGCATAGATGTAAGGTAGGTAGTTTAATATATGAGTCGACTCCCAAAGATATAACCACTCTCATTATATTTGGGGGTATCCTTGGACTGCTTACCTGTATGGATCTTATTCCCTGGGAGGTTTGGAAAGAGTCAAAGCCTTTCCTGTGATTGCATTCTCTAGTGGAAGTGTTTCTTTTAGGTTCTCATGAAACTCAAAATCCTGTGGAAAGATTGCTGATTCACCCCTAACAGATGCTAAAGATTTCCAAAATGGTAGCTTGCTTTGTAGTCCACATCTGTAACTGATTGGGCAGCCCGACTTTACAATTTGGTGTAGGCTACAAGCAGAAACAAATGCATAATGTTTGTTTTTATTCATCCCTTAAATACTTAAAGGTAGTATTGACCACTTTGACAACCATCAGAGATCAAGTAACTAAATTATCTTATACTGAAGATGACATGGATAAAGCTTTGAATGAAATTGCTACTAGCATCTAGGGCAGGGAAGCAAACTCAGGAATCAGTATTCTCTTCATATTTTTTTGTAGAATAAAATTATATATTTGTGGAGAAAGACCATTTGCTGTTTTTTTGAAGAAGTATCCACTGAGAAAACCCTGAAGAACATGTTCAAACATATAAAATTTGCCTTGAATGTTGAAAAAAAATCTTTGGTGAATTTTCAAATGAGTCTTCTTTGCTAAGGCTGTCCTTAGAGTCCCTATGTGTGGCATCCTGTAGGGCTATTTACAGAAGTCATTTCTTTACTCATCCCTCTGGGGTTGGTGGTGAGGATAAGGCCTGTTTTTTAGTACAAGTTACCAGTTGGTGCCCCCAAAATGGTGTAGGATTCAAGTCCTAAACATTTCCAGGCTGTGGGATACTACAGACTTGAGTCAGTGACTCAGTTGCTTCTTTTCGCTAATGGCAGTTTCCACTAATGGTCTCAGAACCAAGAATAGGCTTGGTAGCATCAGTTGAAACAGCTAGCTCTAAGGCTTTTCTTCCTCTCCTTAAAGCTGGCCTGCTCTTTCTGAACTTGCACCCAGAACCTTGAGATAAAGGTGTGTTTATTTAGCATTCGGCATGCATTTATTTCCTCATGCTGCTTTTTTGGTCATGGACTTCTTACTTTTTCTGGCAGGAATTACCATGAAAACTTTTGTAAGGAATAAGAGTTTGCATCCTGTGTGTGCATGTATGCATATGTTTCTATAATTTCTTCCAAAATTTCAGGCTTCAAGACTGTTATTTCATAAAACATTCCATGAGTCTTAAAATGCAGAAGCCATTATCTGCTTACTGTCTGGCAGAATCCCCCTGATTCCTTCTGCTCTGTTTCAGGAATTCTGACAAGGGTGTGGAGGTGGCCTTCCTCGGCACTCGCACGGGCCTCTCGAGAATCAACCTGTTTGTTGGGGCCGAGCAGCTCACCAATCAGTAAGTAGGGAGCTCCTGAAGTGGGACAGTGAAAGGGAAGCTTATACCATTTATTGATTCCACCAGCAGTAGAAACAAAATTCAGGCCACCCCCAGGCCTGTTGACATTTTTCCTCTCCATTCTACCTCGGGGGCCACAGTGTATGTATTCACCTGCCCATTGTTGGCCCTTCCACGACTCTGTGTTTCACGCTTGTTGGCTTCTGTCCACTCTCCTGGAGTCCTCTCCCGCCCTGGTGAGTCATTTCGCTCAACTCTGGAGACGGTGTGGCTGGTAGGGGAGCAGCCAGTGGGAGGAATCACTCACCTCCTGACAAATGACTGGAGGGCATTCAGCTGTCCCACAGCTCTGCTGAGGAATTCCTGCCTGTCCCGAGAAGCAGTGTTTCAAGTCTAGTGTTTATTTGTTTGTGTATGTTTTAGTAAATCTCTGTGCCTCAGCTCAGAGCCTGAGGGCCTATAGAGCCCCACACTCGGGAGCAGGCATTCTGGTGGCTCTCGGGTTTGACAGTGTTTCCTTGTTCTTCTAAAGAGACCCAGGTGGACAGTGGGCAGAGTGTCACCAAGTTCAGTACCCAGATGCCTTTTAAAATAATTAATAATTAATTTTATTTTATTTATTTTTGGCTGCGTTGGGTCTTTGTTGCTGCATGCGGGCTTTTCTCTAGTTGCGGCGAGCGGGGGCTACTCTTCATTGCAGTGTACGGGCTTATTGCAGTGGCTTCTCTTGTTGCGGAGCACAGGCTCTAGGTGCACGGGCTTCAGTAATTGTGGCACATGGGCTCAGTAGTTGTGGCTCGCGGGCTCTAGAGCGCAGGCTCAGTAGTTGTGGCGCATGGGCTTAGTTGCTTCACGGCACGTGGGATCCTCCTAGACCAGGGCTTGAGCCCATGTCCCCTGCATTGGCAGGTGGACTCTTAACCACTGCGCCACCAGGGAAGCCCTCAGATGCCCTTTTATTTATTTATTTATTTATTATTTTGTGTGTATGTGGTACGCGGGCCTCACTGTTGTGGCCTCTCCCGTTGCGGAGCACATGCTCCGGACGCGCAGGCTCAGCGGCCATGGCTCACGGGCCCAGCCACTCTGCGGCATGTGGGATCTTCCCGGACCTGGGCACAAACCCGTGTCCCCTGCATCGGCAGGCGGATTCTCAACCACTGCGCCACCAGGGAAGCCCCAGATGCCCTTTTAAACCACTGCTCGGCCCCTGTGTCTGTCTTCAGAGAGCCACAGGGTCTTAATTCTTCAAATTGGTATTTGACCAGAGCTGGTGTGAGCCTGGGAAGTCTTTCCTGAGCCCATTAATATGTTTTCTCAATTTCTTTTCTCTGAAGTAAGAGACATTATTAGGCCAGGGATGAATGGAGCCTGAGATTCAGAGAGTTTGCAAAGTGTGTGTTTGTGATTCCAGAGGTTACCATGGAACTTCACAAATCCTGACCTTCAGGGTCCCTGGGTGGGGGGGGAGGTGGGGATAACCAAGGCACAGGGTGGCCACCAATTTGAGAGGGGTTGGCCCATCAGGAGCTTAATGAGGGAACACTCCTGTCCCATTAAGCCCAGCTTAGCTGTGCTCTTGTGTCTCTTAGATGAGGCCCGGACACCCACCATATGATCTTTTAAGACCAGTCTGGTAAGTGGCAGATCCATAGATTTTTGGATGTTTTGTGAACTGGCTTTTAATGCCCATCTGAGGACTCTTTCTTCCTCAACTTCTCAAATTTGTCATTTATGAAGTTGACTATAGTTGTGACTTGATTCTTTTCAAGTCCTCTTTACCCCTGTACCCCCAAACAATTACTTTAACAGAAGGCAAGTTCTTAGGAAGGACTAGAAGTGTTGGGATACACATTGCCTTCTCCTTTTAGGACCCAGAGTGGCAAAGGGAGACACGGGAATAGAGTTTCTAATGCTCAGAGAGAAAAACTGTTGTATGTTTTGAGATTAAGACAAACAAACAAGAAAAGTACTAACAGCAACAAAACATAGCACCTTGCTAGTCTGATATACAGGTGATTGTGGTGGATTTGAAATATGGCAGGACCACACTCAGGACTGCTGGGATGTGTACCTGGTTCACCTCACTTGATACATCTGAAAAATGGGTTAATGATCTCCCTGGTTTACTGTGAGGATCAGAAAACCTTCGGATGTGAAACTGCTTTGGGAAGCTAAAAGTATCTACAACTATGAATTCTATTCTTTGTGACATTATTGTGACTCAAAGTGAATACTCATTGGTTATCTGGTTGGATGAAACAATTCTTGTCTTCAAGAAAATCCTATCATTGATTCATGTAGAGGCACCTTGACTTCCGTTGTCTTAGCATCTTATACCTGCCTACCCACTCCAATCAAATGATATTTGTTGATACCCAACTATTTGGATGTACTCTATTAGCCAGGGCTAGAAAGGTTTTAGAATTTCTATGTTTTTTTTTAAAGAGAGCATACAAGGAAGAGTTCAAAGTATTGGTAATAGGTCTGGATAATATAAAGTTCCCATCCTAGAACTATACTATCATCAGGCTCCTACACTGAGGTTCTATCTCCTGTCCCCACCACATGCTTTTGGAATTAGGTCCATTATAGTTCATGGCTTCTGTAACCTGCCACCATCCCCAATATTAATATATCCTGTGCTTTCAGTATGGCCTTTTGGAGCACGTGTAGTAACACACATATAGCAACCTGTGATGTCAGCCTCCGCCGTATGGTTACTGCTCCCCTCCTAAGTCCTAAGTCAGTCCTAAGACAGTCCTAAGTCTAAGAAATTACCACTTCACACCTTCCATTTAAAGCATACAGAATGAAAAAAACTCTTGGGCTTTAAGAATCCCATATATTTGTGTGAGCCACTTTCAGTTTACTTAGCCCCTTCACACATGGTGTTATGTTATTCTGATAGTATCGTGGTAAGTGTAATATTATTATTCCCACTTTGTAGATGAACAGATGGGGCTCAGAGACTCAGTAACTAACCCAAGTAACTCACCCAAGATCATTCAGCTCTACCTAAAACCTAGACCTGTCTCACCCAACACCACAACAGTCCCTAGTATCCAGAAGTAAGAACAGTCCTGTTTGGCTGGAGGGTAAGGAGGGAAGGAAAGAAGCAAAGATCCCCATGTGGACCCATTTTTACCTCCTTTACCTTTTTTATAAGAAGAGAGCGATCTACCTAAGATGTTGATCCTCTCATGGATATGTATCTGTGTGTTTGGATTTTAAGGCAAGACAAAGCTTTCTGACTACGTTTGGTCTTCTGGTGTGATTTCTGTAGGCTTTGTTTGCTTGCTTCAGATGCTAAGACTATTAGTTCACTAGATATACTAGGAAAAATCATTTCACCCACTGGAGTCTGACTGCCAGGACTCTACAAGATATTTCTGAGTAATCTGGGGTACACAATGTTACACAGGTCCTCTCTGTACTGAGAAAAGCAGGTTGGGATTCTAAAAGCCAACATTATTTTTACCCAACAAAAGCTGCTGGCATGCAGTCGTGTCTGGCTTTTCCTTGCTGAGTGGTGCCATGCTCTTCTTATTCTTTTCTATTTCAAGGGACTTCCTGAAAGCTGGAGACAAGGAGAACATCTTTAATGCAGACCATTTCCCTCTCTGGTACCGAAGAGCCGCTGAGCAGATTCCAGGGAGCTTTGTCTATTCGATCCCATTCAGCACAGGTGGGTGCCCTTGTTGGAGGCTGGCTCTGTCGCTTTGATCCTGCTGGCCTGGGCATTGCGTGCAGAGTATGAGGGAGCAGGCTGGATGCTAAGGGAGCCAAATTCAGTCTTGAGAGCCAGTGTTGAATATTGGCCTAGCTCTGAACCAGTGACCAGTTCCATAAGTGTTGCTGCTCCAAATAAAAGGAAGCTTTAACTTAACCAGATTGTGTAAAAAGCATGTCAGGAAGCAGGACTGTTATTTTGTACCATGTGGAATTTGAATACAAACTTCTTAATAGATTTTTTTTTTATCTAAAATGTGATCATGGCCCTACTTAGAGAAAATTCATACAGCCATAACATCCATTGCCAGAACCTTCAGCAAGTCAGATCACTCTGGAGGCCCACAATTCTCCATCAGAACTGATTTAAATCAACACGCAAGAGTAAGGACTAAGATTTTGTATAGCCTTGTGCTCTCCTGACAGGGAGGTGCAGTGACCAATGAGAGGCACGTAGCCAATGATTCTTCCAGTCTTAAGGTTTTACGATATTGTAAAAAAAAACTAAGATCACCTCCCTCCAAAAAAGAACTGAACATTACCTTATTTCAACCAGTTTTAGAAGCAAGACAAACTGGAAAATCTTTTCAATTGTCCTCGGCTTTTTTTTTTTTTTTTTTTTTTTT
>NW_006771891.1:0-21921 GCF_000442215.2 Lipotes vexillifer
TGAGCGAAGAACAGACGCCCTCCAGCCACCTACACGCAGAGGCGGGGCCAAATCCAAAGCTGACGTGATTGATTTTTAATACAGTTAATTTGTTATAGTCTGCATTCCATTGTCCTCCCCAATCTGATTGATTGTCCTCAATCAATCTGATTTATTTCTTTTTTTTTTTAATGTTGAAATAATTACATATCTTTGGGAAGGTGCAAAGATAGTGCAGAGAGGTCCACTGTGCCCTTGGGCAGTTTCCCCCAATGGCTACATCTTACACAACTGTAATATGATATCAACCTTGTAAAATGACATTGCTATGTTATGCGTATATATTTCTGTGTCATTTTATTACATGTGTAGATTTATGCAACCACCACCTCATTCAAGATACAGAACTATTCCATCACCACCAAGACCTCATTCATGCTACCTACCCCATTATTGTCACACACTTCCTTCAAACCCCACAATGACTGGCAATCACTAATTTGTTCTCCATCTCTATAATTTTATTTCAGGAACCTTATTTTTAAAAAAAGATGTTATATAAACAGTCCTGCATGTGATTCCATACATATGTGGAATCATACATCTATAACCTTTATTTATTTTTTTAAACATCTTTATTGGAGTATAATTGCTTTACAATGGTGTTAGTTTCCGCTTTATAACAAAGTGAATCAGCTATACATATACATATGTTCCCATATCTCCTCCCTCTTGCATCTCCCTCCCACCCTCCCTATCCCACCCCTCTAGGTGGTCACAGAGCCCCGAGCTGATCTCCCTGTGCTATGCAGCTGCTTCCCACTAGCTACCTCTTTTACATTTGGTGGTGTATATATGTCCATGCCACTCTCTCACTTCGTCCCAGCTTACCCTTCCCCCTCCCTGTGTCCTCAAGTCCATTCTCTACGTCTGTGTCTGTATTCCTGTCCTGCCCCTAAGTTCTTCAGAACCATTTTTTTTTGTCTGTAACCTTTAGAATAGGCTTTTTTCACTCCACATAATGCTCTTGAGATTCATCCATGTTGTTGGATGTGTCAACAGTTGATTCCTTTTTATTAAGTAGTAGTACATAGTATGGATGTACTAGTTGCACAGAGGATCGGTGCTGACCAGCACTCACCAGTCCGAGAGTCTTGTCTGCTCACCCGCCGGGGCGGGCGGGGCTGCGAGCTGAGGCTCGGGCTTGGGCTTCGGAGGTCGGATCCCAGGGAGAGGACTGGGGTTGGCGGCATGAACACAGCCTGAAGGGGACTAGTGCGCCACGGCTAGCCGGGAGGGAGTCTGGGGAAAAGTCTGAAGCTGCTGAAGAGGCAAGAGACTTTTTCTTCCCTCTTTGTTTCCTGGTGCGCGAGGAGAGGGGATTCAGAGCGCTGCTTAAATGAGCTCCAGAGACGGGCGCGAGCCGTGGCTTAATAGCGCGGACCCCAGAGACGGGCAGGAGACGCTAAGGCTGCTGCTGCCGCCACCAAGAAGCCTGCATGCGAGCACAGGTCACTATCCACACCTCCCTTCTGGGGAGCCTGTGCAGCCCGCCACTGCCAGGGTCCCGTGAGCCAGGGACAACTTCCCCGGGAGAACGCACGGCGCGCCTCAGGCTGGTGCAACGTCACGCTGGCCTCTGCAGCCGCAGGCCCGACCCGCACTCCGCGACCCTCCGTCCCCCCGGCCTGAGTGAGCCAGAGCCCCCAAATCAGCTGCTCCTTTAACCCCGTCCTGTCTGAGCGAAGAACAGACGCCCTCCAGCCACCTACACGCAGAGGCGGGGCCAAATCCAAAGCTGACGTGATTGATTTTTAATACAGTTAATTTGTTATAGTCTGCATTCCATTGTCCTCCCCAATCTGATTGATTGTCCTCAATCAATCTGATTTATTTCTTTTTTTTTTTAATGTTGAAATAATTACATATCTTTGGGAAGGTGCAAAGATAGTGCAGAGAGGTCCACTGTGCCCTTGGGCAGTTTCCCCCAATGGCTACATCTTACACAACTGTAATATGATATCAACCTTGTAAAATGACATTGCTATGTTATGCGTATATATTTCTGTGTCATTTTATTACATGTGTAGATTTATGCAACCACCACCTCATTCAAGATACAGAACTATTCCATCACCACCAAGACCTCATTCATGCTACCTACCCCATTATTGTCACACACTTCCTTCAAACCCCACAATGACTGGCAATCACTAATTTGTTCTCCATCTCTATAATTTTATTTCAGGAACCTTATTTTTAAAAAAAGATGTTATATAAACAGTCCTGCATGTGATTCCATACATATGTGGAATCATACATCTATAACCTTTATTTATTTTTTTAAACATCTTTATTGGAGTATAATTGCTTTACAATGGTGTTAGTTTCCGCTTTATAACAAAGTGAATCAGCTATATGTATACATGTATCCCCATATCCCCTCCCTCTTGCATCTCCCTCCCACGCTCCCTATCCCACCCCTCTAGGTGGTCACAGAGCCCCGAGCTGATCTCCCTGTGCTATGCAGCTGCTTCCCACTAGCTACCTCTTTTACATTTGGTGGTGTATATATGTCCATGCCACTCTCTCACTTCGTCCCAGCTTACCCTTCCCCCTCCCTGTGTCCTCAAGTCCATTCTCTACGTCTGTGTCTGTATTCCTGTCCTGCCCCTAAGTTCTTCAGAACCATTTTTTTTTGTCTGTAACCTTTAGAATAGGCTTTTTTCACTCCACATAATGCTCTTGAGATTCATCCATGTTGTTGGATGTGTCAACAGTTGATTCCTTTTTATTAAGTAGTAGTACATAGTATGGATGTACTAGTTGATTTCATTTAAAATTTGCATATTATAAAATTCATTCTTTGTAATGTACAGTTCTGTGGATTTTGGCAAATGCAGATTACTGTTTCCACCATCACAATGTCATACAAAGCAATCCATCACACCAAAAGTCCCCTCATGCTTCCCCTTTATAGTCAACCACTCACACCACCCCCAATCCCTGGAAACCATTGATTTCTTTTTTGTCCAATAGGTTTATCTTTTCTATAGTATCATATAAATGGAATTATGTAATATGTCACCTTTTGGGTCTGACTTCTTTCACTTAGCAAAACAAATTTAAGATTTTGTGTTGTTGCATGAATCATTCATTTTAATTGCTGAATGGTATAGTAGTATTGTATTATATGGATGTACCACAGTTTGTTTATCCATTCACAGTATGAAGTATATTTGAGTTGTTTACAGTTTTGGGCAAATGTGAATAAAACAATAAAAACTTTTGTATGAACATAAATTTTCATTTCTCTTGGATGGATATCTGATAGTAGGATGGTTGGGTCATATGGTATGTGTAAGTTTCATTTTATAAGAAACTGCCAAATCATTTTCCAGAGTTACTGCACTACTTTGCATTTCCTCAAGTAATGTATAAGAATTCCAATGGCTTTGTGTCCACACCAGTACTTGCTGTTGCTTTTTGTTCATTGAAATTTTTATTGAGATAATTATAGATTCATATGAAGTTGTAAGAAAAATACATAAAGTTCCTATATATCCTGTACCCAGTTTCTCCCAATGGTACATCTTGCAAAAGTATAGTACAATATCACAAACAAGATATCAACAATGATGCAATCCACCAGTCTTGTTCAGATTTCCCCAGTTTTACTTGTGTGTGTGTGTGTGTGTGTGTGTGTGTGTTTAGTTCTATACAGTTTATAACATGTGTAGCTTTGTATATATAACACCATAGCCAAGATCCGAGGAGTTCCATGATCACAAGGATCCCACGTTTTGTCCTTTTATAAGCATACCCTTCTCTTTCTTGTCCGTCCCTGCCTCATCCCTAATTGTAGCAATCACTAATATGTTCTCCATTTCTATAATTTTGTCACTTAAAGAACATTACATGTACAACTCATCAGTAAAAAGAAAAAAAAATTTTAATGAGCAAAGGATTTCAATAGCCATTTCTCCAAAGAAGATATACAAGTGAGCAATAAGCACAAAAAGTGATGCTCAGCATCATTAGTCATTAGGGAGATGCAAATCAAAACCACAGTGAGATACCACTTCAGACCCATGAGGACTGCTGCAATTGGAGGGGAAAAAAAAGGAAAATAAGTGTTGGAACCCTTGTACATTGCTGCTGGAAATGTAAAATGGTGTAGTGGCTGTGCAGAACTGTTTGGTAGTTCCTCAAAAAGTTAAGCATAGTTACTATATTACATAGCAGTTACACTCCTAAGCATGTGACAAAAATAATTGAAAATCTATGTCCACACAAAAACTTTTACACAAATGTTCATAGAAGCATTAATCATGATAGCCAGATAAGTGGAAACAACCCAAATGCCCATCAGCTTGTGAATGGATAAGCAAAATATGTTATATCTATACAATTGTATATTATGCAGCCATAAAAATGTATGCATTACTGATATGTACTGCGACATAGGTGAACATTGAAAGCATTATGCTAAATGAAAGAAGCCAAACACAAAAAGGCCACATATTGTATGATTTCTTTTAAATGAAATATCTAGAATAGGCAAATTCACACAGATAGGAAGTAGATAGGTGGGTGAGGGGTAAGTGGAATGGTGAGTGACTGCTAACAGGCATGGGGTTTCTTTTTCGGGTGATAAAAATGTTCTGTAATGTTGAAAACTTACATCCACACACAAAACTGCACATGGATGTTTATGGCAGCTTTATTCATAATTGCCAAAACTTGTAAGCAACTAAGATGTCCTTCAGTAGGTGAATGGATAAATAATTCAGAAAATAGAACATTATTCAGTGCTAAAATAAATGAGTATCAAGACATGAAAAGACAAAGTGAAAGAAGCCAATCTGAAAAGGCTACATAATGTATGATTTCAACTATATGACATTCTGGAAAAGGCAAAACAATGGGGTTAGTGAAAAGATCAGTGGTTTCCAGGAGTTTTGGAGAGGGTGGGATGAATAAGCAGAACAAAGAGGATTTTTAGGGCAGTGAAACTACTCTGTATGATCTTGTAATGGTAGGTATATATGTCATCATACAGTTGTTTAAACCCATAGAATATATAACACCAAGAATGAACAGTAAGGTAAACTATGGACTTTGGGTGTTAATGATGTGCCAGTGTAGGTTTATTGATTGTAACAAATGTCCCCTCTGGTGTGGGATGTTGATAGTGAGGGGGCTGTGCATGTGTGTGGGCAGAGTGTTTACTGGGAACTCTGTTCTTGTCAGTTTTGCTGTGAACCCAATACTGCTTCAAATAATAGTCTATTAAAAAAAAAAAGTTCTGGAACTAGGTAGTGGTGTTGGTTGCACAACATTGTGAATGTACTAAAAAACTGCTGAGTCGTGAAATGTGAATTTTATGCTGTGTGAGTTATGTTTCAGCTTTAAAATAGAACATGTTCCAAGAACATTATATAAATAGGATCAAACAGTATGTAACCTTTTGGGATTGGATTTTTTTCACTCAGCATAATTCCTGGAGATTCATCCAGATTGTAGTTTGTATGAATACTCATTCTTTTTAGTTGCTGAGTGGTGGTCCACAGTATGGATATACCACAGTTTATTTGACCATTCACCTGTTGAAGGATGTCTGGGTATTTTCAGTTGGGTATTTTGAATAAATCTGCTGTAAACATTTGGGTACAGGTTTTTTAATAAACATAAATTTTCATTTCTCTGGGAGAAATGGTTAAGAGTACAACTGTTGAGTTGTATTGTAAAAACTATTTTCCAGAGTAGCTATACCATTTTACATTCGCACCCAGTGAATAATGCTGTTTCTCACCAGCATTTTATTTTGCTGCTACTTTTTGTTTTAGCCATTCCAGTAGGTATATAGTGATATATAATTGTAGTTTTAACTTGAATTTCCTGATGTCTAATGATATTGAACATCTTTTCATGTGCATATTCTTTCCTAAATACAGAATTTAATCAAGTCTCTAGATCTTTCTAGCATTTTATAGGAAATACAAAAGAGAAACAAGATATCCTGGTGAAGCAATCAGTCGAATTCAGAATGTGAGACATTCTGTGGGACATATGTCCTAATTTCCACAACAAATCAGTATGCTGGCGGGGGGTAGTCTGTGAGGAGACTGTTAAAAAATAAAAGAGGCTTAATAGAAATCATAACTAGATACAATATATGGACCTTGTTTAGATTTTGATTTGAACAAACCAAAAAAAAAAAGGATCTTCGAGACAGCTGGGCAAATCTGAATATGGAAAAGTTATTAGACCTTACTAAGGAATTACTGTTAATTTATTTCAGTTTATTACTTGTATGGTTATATAAGAAGAAATTCTTGTCAGGTAGAGATCAATATTGAATTATTTACATGGTAATGATATATCTAGGATTTGTTTTTAAATACTCTAGCAAAAAAATATATATATACGAAAAAGTGGGAGTGGAGTGGAAGAGTAGAGAAAAAAGATTGGCAAAATACTGATAATTTTTGAAGATGAGTGATGTCTACCTGAGGGAGTGTTTCAATATTCTTCTTACTTTTGGTGATGTTTGAAATTTTCCATGAAAAAATGTTCAGAAAAAAAAAAAATTCAGATAAAATGTTGAGAAATTTTCCATGATAAAATTTTCAGAACATTTTCCAGATAAAGTGTTCAGAAAAAGTATTTATTGAAATTATATTTTGTATTTTAAAACATAAACAGTTGACTGCTCAGAAGGTACTTGTAGTTTTTTGCTATAAAACAAATTCAACTTTAATGAAAAAAAATCTGGTTCTGGGGGACAAATGACTAAAGTTATTTATTTTTTTATTTAGGCAGAAGAAAACAAAAGATTGAGGGAGCTCCAGCTTGAACAAGAAGAAAAATTGGCTATGGAATTGGCAAAACTTAAACATGAAAGTCTAAAGGATGAAAAGATGAGGCAACAAGTAAGAGAAAACAGGTATCTTGGCTTCCAAAATTTTCATTTATTTAGTCCTTTTGGCTACTTAAAAATTTTTTTTTCCATTAGGTTCTTGGTTATCTATTTTAAATATAGCCGTGTGTACATGTCAATTCCAAACTCCCAATCTACACCTCCCCTCTACCATTCCCCCCTGGTAATCATAAGCTAATTCTCTGAGTCTGTGAGTCTGTTTCTGTTTTGTAAATAAGTTCAGTTGTATCATTTTTTTTAGATTCTGCATATAAGTGATATATGTCCTTCTCTGTCTGACTTACTTCACTTATCTTTAAACTTTTATGTAATGCTTAGCATCTGAGAGTGAGATTTCTTTCTTTATGTGATTGTACTTAGTTAATATTTTGACTAGAAATACTGCTTTAAATCCTATATATATGTTCATCTGAGAAAAGAGGTAATATTCCTAGAAATATAGTGTTAATATTTAAGGTGAAAATCAGTATCAATTCCCTCTTCTCTAAAGATAATTTTTTAAATGACCTCTTATAAAAAATAGACTCATGAATTCTACTCATAAGAAAAATCTTAGGTGATACCTAATTTAATTTTATGCCCCTACATAAATTTCCTACAGTATTTCTGGAAGGTGGCTGGTCAGCTGTGGTTTAGCATGTCTAGTGACTGCGATAGGAACTTTTTCATTCAGCCCTATCTTTGAATAATCCTTTTTTCCCTTTTGTTTCAAAATTAATTTCCCTGTAATATCCAGGCGTTTATCTTAGTTCTGCTATCTGACTGAAAAAGAAATAAATTGAGCTTTTCTTTAGGACATCCCTTCATATTTATGAATCCACTAAACATTTCCTTCTGTAAGTTAAATGTCCCTTATTCCTTCATTTGTTCCTTAGATAACATGATTTCAAGCTTCTTTACCATCCTGGTTCTCTTCTGTAGATGTAATGTAGATTTTTAGTATTCTTTAACAAAATATTGCCCCCACAATTATGTGTAATATCCTAGGGCACTGTTTATTTTATTTAATTAAAAAAAATATATTTATTTATTTATTTGGTTGCACCAGGTCTTAGTCATGGCAGGCAGGCTCCTTAGTTGCAGCATGTTGTCTTCTTAATTGTGGCATGTGGGCTTCTTAGTTGTGGCATGTGAACTCTTAGTTGTGGCATGCATGTGGAATCTAGTTCCCTGACCAAGGATTGAACCCAGGCCCCCTACATTGGGAGCACGGAGTCTTATCCACTGCACCACCAGGGAAGTCCCTAGGGTACTGTTTAGTACTCCTAATAGTGAAACTATTAACCACATTGTTCTAGAATATGTTTCTTAATGTTGCCTAAGATAGAATTACTTTTCAGTGGCAGCCTATCACACTATTGATTAAAACTCAGACTAACTAAATGCCCATTCTGTACTTATGGAGTTGAATATATTAGGAATTTACTTTGATAGTTGTTACATTTTATCTTAACTGAGCAAGGCTTCTATAGAATATTATATAACCCATGGATGAGCTCCAGAGATTTTGAACCCATTAAATTATATATGTATGTTTGGCAAATGTACCCATGTGTATTTTTCTGTGTCCACAACTTTTATCACATTCTCTAAGGGATTACTAATTCTTAGAAGAAAAAAAAAAGATTTAAAATTGCTGCTAATGTCTTCGTATTGCTCTAGTCTCAAACTATCTTTTTTGATCTTAATTCTCCAATTATGGTTAGCTATCACTCACACTTTTATGTTTTCTGAAGATGAAATAAATGTTTCATATGTCTTTGTCTAATTCACTGATAAAAAATTTAAATACAGGACCTTTCTAGCAACTGAAGACTAGGTGATTCAGATAAAAGCTGCCTCTCAGAGCAGACTGTCTGGAGAAAGTAAAATAATAAGATATGGCAGAGGAAGGAAACCAGAATGGTGAGCCTGGCATTTGTAGCTGCATTTCTCCTGGAAGTTTCTGCAGATGGCAAAAGTATGGCTGAGAGTTAACAAGTGAAGCAGAGCTTGGCCAGTAAGCATATAGTAAGGTGTTCAACATCATTCTACATGCTGTATGCTTAAGAGTTGTGTACTTTGGTGTATGTTTTACTTTAATAATCGAGAATTTAATTAGATTTTATTAGATAGAAACAGATGAAGAGATAACGTGCAGTTTAGTGGAAAATATCCAGAATAAGCATAGAGAGACAAAAGGGTAGAAAAATATAAAAGAGAACTTAAAAGAGATAAGGGCTGTGCTGGAAAGTGCTACCACAGGGGTCCGCAACTCCCGGGCTGTGGACCAGTACTGGCCCACTCCCTGTTAGGAGCCAGGCCACACAGCGGGAGGTGAGCGGCGGGCAAGTGAGTGAAGCTTCACCTGCCGCTCCCCATCGCTTGCATTACCGCCTCAACCATTCCCCCCACCCCTCACCCTCCGTGGAAAAATTGTCTTCCACAAAACCAACTGGTCTCTGGTGCCAAAAAGGTTGGGGACTGCTGTTCTACCAGATGTATAATTTTAATTCTGGTAGTAGAAACGAAAGTGGATGATGCAGAAGCAGTATTCAAAGAGATACAGACTGAGAATTTCCAAAAATAAAAGGCTTAAAGCCACAAAGACACAGTAAATAATTAAAAATGCATCTATGCTCATCCTAGTCAAACTTTAGAAATCTAACAATAAAGAAAATCATAAAAATCACAAAAGTAGCCACACAAAAACGACTACTGCCTTCAAAGGAGCAACAGTGAGAAGTATGACTGAATTTTGAGCAGCAACATTAGAAACTAGAAGACTGGATTTCAAGGACTGAAAGAAAATTTAGTGTTCTATACATTGTGGAAAGTTTCTTCAAACATAAGGCAAAAGTCATTCTTGAGTATTCTTTCAAATAGAGTATGTTTCCTCTCATCAGTGTCAAAACTGCTAAGAGTTTTTAATTTTGTGCATAAGCCGTGGTAAAATCTTAACTGACACGCAGAAATGGACCATTTTCTGATTAGTGTATTCATCTGGAAATTGGCAGGTCTAAATTGAAGGAAATGTTTGCTCTGGTGCTTGAAATGTATCCAAAGTAATTAAAAATCACCTATATCATGATTAGGCTCTTTAAACTTAAAAGAAATTAATTTTTAAAACCCAGGGTAGGGCTTCCCTGGTGGCACAGTGGTTGAGAGTCCGCCTGCCGATGCAGGGGACACGGGTTCGTGCCCCGCTCCGGGAGGATCCCCCATGCCGCGGAGCGGCTGGGCCCGTGAGCCATGGCCACTGAGCCTGCCTGTCCGGAGCCTGTGCTCTGCAACGGGAGAGGCCACAGCAGTGAGAGGCCCGTGTACCGCAAAAAAAAAAAAAAAACAAACCAAAAAAACCCCAAAAGAAAAACCCAGGGTAAATTTTAGAAAATCAGTGAAATTTATTTTGAAAATAATTGTTCAAGTTCAGAAGTCATGAGACTCTTTTATATTATTTAGAACACATGATTTTTTTTAATCCAAAAAAATATTTAAAAGACAATCTAATTTTATTATAGCTTTTAACTGGAGTTGAGAAATTCACTGTCTAGTTTTATTTTATTTTTTATTGGACTAAAATTGCTTTACAATGTTGTGTTAGTTTCTGCTGTACAATGAAGTGAATCAGCTATATGTATCCCTATATACCCTCCTCCCTCTTGGGAATCCCTCCCACACCCCACCACCACCCATCTAGGTTGTCACAGAGCACCGAGCTGACCTCCCTGTGTTATACAGCAGTTTCCCACTAGCTCTCTGTTTTACACCTGGTAGTGTATTTATGTCAAATGTAGTCTTCCAATTCGTCCCACCCTCCCCTTCCCCGCCATGTCCACATGTCCGTTCTCTACGTCTACGTCTCTATTCCTGCCCTACAAATAGGTTCATTTGTGCCATTTTTCTAGATTCCACATATATGTGTTAATATACGATATATTTTTTCTCTTTCTGGCTTCTCTCTGTATGACAGACTCTGGGTCCGTCCACATCTCTACAGGTGACCCAATTTCGTTCATTTTCATAGCTGAGTAATATTCCATTGTATATATATATACCACATCTTCTTTATCCATTCATCTGTCGTTGGACATTTAGGTTGTTTCTATGTCCTGGCTATTGCAAATAGTGCTTCAGTGAACATTGGGGTACATGTGTCCTTTTGAATTATGGTTTTCTCAGGGTATATGCCCAAGTAGTGGGATTGCTGGGTTGTATGGTAGTTCTATTTTTAGATTTTTATGGAATCTCCATACTGTTCTCCATAGTGGCTGTGTCAATTTACATTCCCACCAACAGTGCAAAAGGGTTCCCTTTTCTCCACACCCTCTCCAGCATTTATTGTTTGTAGATTTTTTGATGATGGCCATTCTCACTGGCGTGAGGTGATGCCTCATTGTAGTTTTGATGTGCATTTCTCTAATAATTAGTGATGTTGAGCAGCTCTTAATGTGCCTCTTGGCCATCTGTATGTCTTCTTTGGTGAAATGTCTGTTGAGGTCTTATGCCCATTTTTTAATTGGGTTGTTTGTTTTTTTGATACAGAGCTTCATGAGCTATTTATATATTTTGGAGATTAATCCTTTGTTAGTTGCTTCATTTGCAAATATCTTCTCCCACTCTGAGGGTTGTCTTTTCGTCTTGCTTATGGTTTTCTTTGCTGTGCGAAAGCTTTTAAGTTTCATTAGGTCCCATTTGTTTATTTTTGTTTTTATTGCCATTTCTCTAGGAGGTGAGTCAAAAAACATCTTGCAGGGGTTTATGTCAAAGAGTGTTTTCCCCTAAGACTTTTATAGTGTCCGGTCTTACATTTAGGTCTTTAATCCATTTTGAGTCTATTTTTGTGTATGGTTTTAGGGAGTGTTCTAAATTCATGTTTTTACATGTAGCCATCCACTTTTCCCAGCACCACTTATTGAAGAGGCTGTCTTTTCTCCATTGTATGTTCTTGCCTCCTTTGTCATAAATTAGGTGACGATATGTGCATGGGTTTATCTCCAGGCTTTCTATCCTGTATGACTGATCTATATTTTTGTTTTTGTGCCAATATCATACTGTCTTGATTACTGTAGCTTTGTAGTATAGTTTGAAGTCAGGGAGCCTGATTCCTCCAGCTCCATTCTTCTTTTGCAAGATTGCTTTTGGGGTCTTTTGTGTTTCCATACAAATTGTAAAATATTTTGTTCTAATTCTGTGAAGAATGCCATTGGTAGTTTGATAGGGATTGCATTGAATCTGTACATTGCTTTGGGTAGTATAGTCATTTTCACAATATTGATTCTTCCAATCTAGTAACATGGTATATTTTTCCATCTGTTTATGTCATCCTTGATTTCTTTCTTCAGTGTTTTATAATTTTCTGAGTACAAGTATTTTGCCTCCTTAGGTAGGTTTATTCCTAGGCATTTTATTCTTTTTATTGCAATGGTAAATTGATTGTTCCCTTAATTTTTCTTTCTGATTTTTTGTTGTTAGTGTGTAGGAATGCCAGAGATTTCTCTGCATTAATTTTGTATCCTGCTACTTTACCAAATTCATTGATTAGCTCTAGTAGTTTTCTGGTAGCATCTTTAGGATTCTCTATGTATAGTATCATGTCATCTGCAAACAGTGACAGCTTTACTTCTTCTTTTCCGATTTGGATTCCTTTTATTTCCTTTTCTTCTCTGATTGCTGTGGCTAAAACTTCCAAAACTATGTTGAATAAGAGTGGTGAGAGTGGGCAACCTTGTCTTGTTCCTGACCTTAGTGGAAATGCTTTCAGTTTTTCGCCATTGAGGATGATGTTGGCTGTGGGCTTGTCATATACGGCCTTTATTATATTGAGGAAAGTTCCCTCTACACCTACTTTCTGCAGGGTTTTTATCATAAATGGGTGTTGAATTTTGTCAAAAGCTTTCTCTGCATCTATTGAGATGATCATATGGTTTTTCTCCTTCAATTTGTTAATATGGTTAATCACATTGATAGATTTGCGTATATTGAAGAATCCTTGCATTCCTGGAATAAACCCCACTTGATCATGGTGTATGATCCTTTTAATGTGCTGTTGGATTCTGTTTGCTAGTATTTTGTTGAGGATTTTTGCATCTATGTTCATCAGTGATATTGGCCTGTAGTTTTCTTTCTTTGTGACATCCTTGTCTGGTTTTGGTATCAAGGTGATGGTGGCCTCGTAGAATGAGTTTGGGAGTGTTCCTCCCTCTGCTATATTTTGGAAGAGTTTGAGAAGAATAGGTGTTAGCTCTTCTCTAAATGTTTGATAGAATTCGCCTGTGAAGCCATCTGGTCCTGGGCTTTTGTTTGTTGGAAGATTTTTAATCACAGTTTCAATTTCAGTGTTTGTGATTGGTCTGTTCATATTTTCTATTTCTTCCTGATTCAGTCTTGGCAGTTTGTGCATTTCTAAGAATTTGTCCATTTCTTCCAGATTGTCCATTTTATTGGCATAGAGTTGCTTGTAGTAATCCCTCATGATTTTTTTTATTTCTGCAGTGTCAGTTGTTACTTCTCCTTTTTCATTTCTGATTCTATTGATTTGAGTCTTCTCCCTTTTTTTCTTGATGAGTCTGGCTAATGGTTTATCTATTTTGTTTATCTTCTCAAAGAACCAGCTTTTAGTTTTATTGATCTTTGCTATTGTTTCCTTCATTTCTTTTTCATTTATTTCTGATCTGATTTTTATGATTTCTTTCCTTCTGCTAACTCTGGGGTTTTTTTGTTCTTCTTTCTCTAATTGCTTGAGGTGCAAGGTTAGGTTGTTTATTCGAGATGTTTCCTGCTTCTTAAGGTGGGCTTGTATTGCTATAAACTTCCCTCTTAGAACTGCTTTTGCTGCATCCCATAGGTTTTGGGTCGTTCTCTCTCGCTTTGTCACAGCTTACCCTTCCCCCCCATATCCTCAAGTCCGTTCTCTAGTATGTCTGTGTCTTTATTCCTGTCTTACCCCTAGGTTCTTCATGACATTTTTTCCCCTTAAATTCCATATATGTGTGTTAGCATACGGTATTTGTCTTTCTCTTTCTGACTTACTTCACTCTGCATGACAGACTCTAGGTCCATCCACCTCACTATAAATAACTCAATTTCGTTTCTTTTTATGGCTGAGTAATATTCCATTGTATATATATGCCACATCTTCTTTATCCATTTATCCGATGATGGACACTTAGGTTGTTTCCATCTCCTGGCTATTGTAAATAGAGCTACAGTGAACATTTTGGTACATGACTCTTTTTGAATTCTGGTTTTCTCAGGGTATATGCCCAGTAGTGGGATTGCTGGGTCATATGGTAGTTCTATTTGTAGTGTTTTAAGGAACCTCCATACTGTTCTCCATAGTGGCTGTACCAATTCACATTCCCACCAGCAGTGTAAGAGGGTACCCTTTTCTCCACACCCTCTCCAGCATTTATTGTTTCTAGAGTTTTTGATGATGGCCATTCTGACCGGTGTGAGATGATATCTCATTGTAGTTTTGATATGCATTTCTCTAATGATTAATGATGTTGAGCATTCTTTCATGTGTTTGTTGGCAATCTGTATATCTTCTTTGGAGAAATGTCTATTTAGGTATTCTGCCCATTTTTGGATTGGGTTGTTTGTTTTTTTGTTATTGAGCTGCATGAGCTGCTTATAAATTTTGGAGATTAATCCTTTGTCAGTTGCTTTTAAGTTTCATTAGGTCCCATTTGTTTACTTTTGTTTTTATTTCCATTTCTCTAGGAGGTGGGTCAAAAAGGATCTTGCTGTGATTTATGTCATAGAGTGTTCTGCCTATGTTACCAAACTGACTAGCAGTAGTAGAAAGGGAAACTGGCTCTGCAGTGCCAGTTTTGTCATAAAATAAGTGTGCATATGTGCATGCATCTGTTTTTGCATTTTTCTATCCCATCCTTCTGCAACTGGGGTTCCATAAGAGAACCAAGTGTCACAGAAAGTTGAGTGATTGTATTTTTAATTTTCTCAAAGACAGTATATAGCTGGTATTATTTTAGATCCAGAGGAACCAAGTTAATTCACTGCACATAATAGATGCTTAAGGGCATTAGGGCTTAAAACTTGTAGTTGAGAAGAGCTGCTCTAGTCTATTCCATTGATCCATTTGTTCATCCTGTGCTAAAACTACACTATCTTAAATATTGTGGCTTTATAATAAGTATTCATATCCTGAAGAAGTCTCCAATTTTGGTCTTCTTAAAGATTGTTTTAGGGCTTCCCTGGTGGCGCAGTGGTTGAGAGTCCGCCTGCCGATGCAGGGGACATGGGTTCGTGTCCCGGTCCGGGAGGATCCCACATGCCGGCGGAGCGGCTGGGCCCGTGAGCCGTGGCCGCTGAGCCTGCATGTCCGGAGCCTGTGCTCCGCAGCGGGAGAGGCCACAACGGTGTGAGGCCCATGTACTGCAAAAAAAAAAAAAAAAAAGATTGTTTTAGCCATTCCTACTTTGCATTTCCATATACATTTTAGAATCACTGCAGGGCATTCAGAAATAGACATTTAAAAAAAATGATACTGTATCAATTAGATATCAATATGGAAGAAAATGAACTTGATTACCTCACACCACACATAAAAATCAATTCCTGGAGGATTATAGTCTAAAAGTTAATGGTGAAATAACAAAGCTTTGAGAGACTAATACAAGAAAATATATTTATGTCTGTGGGGTGGGCAACATTTCTTAAAACATGACACAAAAGTTACTGACAATGAAGAAAAAGATTGGTGGATTAGAATACTCTTCATCTGAAGAAACCACTGTGAGAGTAACTACAGACTGGAAGGAGGTATTTGCAGTGCATATAACCAACAAGAGACTTGTATCTGGAATATATAAAGAACTTTTGGGCTGCTCTGGTGGTACAGTGGTTGGGAATCCGATGCCTGCAAATGCAGGGGACACGGGTTTCAGCCCTGGTCCAGAAAGATCCCACATGCCGTGGAGCAGCTAAGCCTGTGTGCCACAACTACTGAGCCTGTGCTCTAGAGCCTGCGAGCCACAGCTACTGAGCCCGCGTGCACAACTGCTGAAGCCTGCGTGCACAACTACTGAAGCCTGCACGCCTAGAGCCTGTGCTCCGCAACAAGAGAAGCCACCACAATGAGAAGCCTGTGCACTGTAACGAAGAGTAGCCCCTGCTCGACACAACTAGAGAAAGCTGGCGTGCAGCAACGAAGACCTAACGCAGCCAAAAATAATAAGTAAAATAAATTCAAAAAGACTTTTATGCAACGAGAAGTAGACAAACCAGTATAAAAATGAAAAAAATTTTTTAAAATATTAAACAAGAACTTCACAGAAGTTATACAAATGAGTCAACATATGAAGAGGTCTCAGTTCCATTAGTAGTTGGGAAACATAAATTAAAACCCCAGTGATAAATTACATCCCCCAAAAGAATGGTTAAAATCTATGAAAAGACAAAAGTGTTGCTGAGGGTGTGGAGTGGTGCGAGTGCTTAGACACTGTTTATGAGAGTGTAAATCTGACAAAGCTTTGGAAAACTGCCATTATCTACTCAGTTTGAACACAGCCTACCCTGTGACCCAGAAATTTCACTTCTAGGTATATATCCAATGGGTATAGGTGCCCTTGTCCTTCAAATGAAGGTCGTTTATTTGAATGTTGGTTGTTTGCAATTTAATGCATATTTTTTTGTAGAGACAATATTATAAATTGATTGGGTTTGTATATTGGTGCATAATCATTAGTACCCAACTCTAACAAAAATCTTTGTAAATGTATCTCAAACTCTTAGTGGAATAAAATATGTAGACTAACCTAGAAACTTAATCCTCGTTTCTAACACTATTTTTATGTAAGAAGGTAATCCTGTGTCATATACATTTGCATCTACAATGGTAAGGGCAAGAAGGACCCACACCATAATACCAGGAATATCTCTCTTCCCTTACCTCTTATGACTGTTTCTTTGTAGGTAGGGGGTACTTGTAAGTTGAGTTTATAGGTAGGTGAGTGCCTCTTTGTTCCAGTAAGAATTAACATGTACATCTTGGTGACATCTCAGGGCCCTTCCAACTCAGAATTCTCATATTCTGTCATATTCAGAATTATGACTGGCACAGTAAAATAAAAATTTTTGTATGGCATATTGTTTTCATTAAACTTAGGAGAGTGATAGATTAAAAAGTAATTCAGAGATTACCTGAGGCCAGTCCCCATTTTTTTTAACAGATAAGTAAACAAGCCCAGAGAAGTGACCTAAACTTGCCCATGTTACTCCCTCTTCATCATCATCAAAAAATAGTTACCATATGTAGTAGAGTGTCTACTGTTATACACATTAACTTATTTAATTGCCAAAACTACCCCTTTTACAGATAGCAAAACCAAGGTACAAAATTTAAGTAACTTGTATAGGTTTAAACCTCTCCACTATAGTTATTCTTTTAGCCTAATAGTACTGGTAACTGGACAGAAATTTTAACCTATATTGATATAGCACCTTTTCTGAGCCAGGCACTGGCAGAAAGACTTTTAGTGATGATTATTGAAAATAAAAGAGTTGTTTTGTCTAGAAAAATTAATTACAATGTCTCTTTTCACATGCATTCTGATTTTTCTTGGGATGAATGGAGAAAGGGGTATTTTTTCAAAATATTTTAAAAATAATGTAAATATCTTTTATATATTTAGAAAAAAATTCATTTAAATTGCAGGTACATATTATTTTTAAAATAGTAAGTGATATATGGTCCTCGAATTTAAATTTCTGTCTTTTTTAAAACAGTATTGAGCTCAGAGAATTGGAGAAGAAATTAAAAGCAGCTTACATGAATAAAGAAAGAGCAGCTCAGATTGCTGAAAAGGATGCCATTAAATATGAGCAAATGGTAATCATGTTTCTGGTCATTATGTTTTCCATATTTTTAACTTCATTTAGAAAACCAAAAATAGACCAATTTTTGGAAAATTGTTACATTCTATAAAGAATTTACACTGTTCGATTTCTCAAATACTTTTATACTTTTCAGATCCTTAAGGTGTAAGAAATTATGGATATTGAGCTTTGTGTAATTTAATATTAGAACCTTTCAGAGACACAAGGAATTAGGTTGATGCTTAGAATGAACAGCTATAGAGGGAGACAAAGAGGGAAGAGATATGGGAACATATATATATGTATAACTGACTCACTCTGTTATAAAGCAGAAACTAGCACACCATTGTAAAGCAATTATACCCCAATAAAGATGTTAAAAAATAAAAAAATAATAATAATAATAAAATATATATTTTGATCACGTGCCCTAAAATCCAATTAGAATGAACACAATGACTTAGAAATAGTACAACATAGAATTAGAGTTCTGTAATAAACATAATTATTTTTTAATTTGAAGTTTAAAAAAAAAAAAAAAAGAATGAACAGCTATATTCAGTAACTCCCAGCATTCTTAATGGTCTCTAACTGATTATTCTCTGACAAACCAATACAAGTTGTTAGCATAATCAGTGTATTTTAGAATGTTACTAAATTTTTAATTTTTAAAATGTTTTAAAAAATAAACTATAAGCAGGAAACTTTTCTGTTTCATAAACAGCAATCTTTTCTTCTCATGTTTTCCTCTATTTTTATCCTCTTTTCTTACTCCTGACCTACTGTGCATTACTGGTAATAGTTACTCTTGGGCAAAGGAGTTTCAGACACACGCAGCAGTAGTGTTACACAGTATAATATAAAATAGGGTTTATTCACACTTAAAAGCAGGGTGTACGTCATCACTTGAGCTCTCGTTATCACTCATAAAGGCTAGACATAGATGAAAAGGTCTGATTGCAATGTTACACAGTCTTTTAAGTTCCCTTCTCTCATTTCTCTATTACTTTGTAGAGTATTTTGATAGCAGAGTTCCCTCTCTCCTAGATCCCTTTCAAAGATGTTATACGGCTATTAAAGAGAAAGAGGTAAATGGAAATAGTTTGGCTTTTAAAGTTGGCCAGAATATATTATATGTTAAAAGGAAAAAAAGCAAGTTGCAAAAAAAATTGGAGAATAATACATTTCACAATACATTTTCATTTTTAAAAACTTGTACATGTATGTATGTGTATATCAGCATCTGTGTGTGCATGTATATACACACACATATGTGTTCTGTATATCAACACACATGTTCACACACACATAGAATTAGAGGGTTGATATCAAAATACTTGACCAGTGCAGTGTTATACAGGCTTCAAATAAGAACAGATGCTGGCCGTAGTGAAATGTGTGTGTGCATGTGTGTTAGTATAGAAAAAGTCTGGTACAGCATGCTGTTAACATGATAACCTTTGGTGTGACAGGTGGTAGGAGAGGGTAAGGAGACTTCACTTAATGAGCCATATTCTACCCTTTAAAAAATAAAGTAGAACATAAACAATGTACTATTTGACCAGTAGATTGCAGTTTAATTATTTTGATAATTGAGATTATTCGAGGCAGTTGTAGATATTTATTCTGGCTGTTGAAAGAATTGCTGTTATTTTCTAAATAAAACTGATCCACAAAAATTAAAGTCAGATACTCCTAGGACTTGACTAGGTGTCAGGATATTTAGGTGCTAGTTTTGGCTCTCTCTCTCAGCCTTAATTTTCTTATCTGTGAAATGAGAACATTGTACTTCTATAAGTGTGTGATAATTTGTACATACATGTTTTTGTCATGTCATATTTTTTCTATAGAGCCTAGTACAACATGTGCTAAGAAAAGAGAAGGAAAGAAAGAATTTTGGTCAAGTCATATTAACAGTGTATATGTTAAAGGCATCAATTAGATCAGGAATGGCATTAGCATTCATATTTTAATCTGTTTCTTCTTTTATGTTTGATGCTACTAGCCATTCTAGCTTTTGGGATGTGATCCTAATGGTAAAGGATGATTTTTTTTTTTTGTGGTACGTGGGCCTCTCACTGTTGTGGCCTCTCCCGTTGTGGAGCACAGGCTCCGGACGCGCAGGCTCAGCAGCCATGGCTCACAGGCCCAGTCACTCCACGACATGTGGGAGCTTCCTGGACCGGGGCACGAACCCGTGTCCCCTGCATCGGCAGGTGGACTCTCAACCACTGCACCACCAGGGAAGCCCAAGGATGATTTTTTAAAGTGCCCTAATATATTTACTTTAAAACATTTTGTTAAATGATTTCAAAATGCTCAAAACAAGTAAGGAGTTTAACCCATTCAAGAAGCAGGATTGTGTCTAACTCAGAAGGAATGGTCTTGAATGAGTGAATTAAAACCTAAGAAAACAGGCACAGTGACATATGTGACCCTTTTATTAAATTAAAGTGATTACCAGGGGCCTTTAATAAATGAGAAAGAGGAGACTTCAAAGGCCAGTAGCAGGAAAGAAAATTTAGGCTGAGAGAAACTTAAGAGCTGCTCAGAGCTATTTAATAGCAGACCTGTATAAAAAAGATAGTACTGTCCTTACTCTAAATAGCAGCCAATACCCAGTGGAGCTAAAATTTGTGAAAATTGCCTACATCAACTTTTAAATAGATGAAAAAGATGACTACTGCTTTGGCAGTTAACATAGTTGTTAATAAAGCACTTCTAATTTTACTTACTGTTTTTCAAATGTGGAGTTTATTCTTCTTATTGCCCTGAGAGAGCTACTTGAAGGAATAGGAAAGCCTCTTTAGGGTTTGACTCATCATTCAAACTCTTCAGGTGACAGTGACTTACCTTTGCTTTTTACCTACACAGTTACATAATATTTTATATAACAGGCTTTATAGTATTCAGTTTCACCTGCTAAAAGTATTCTATCCTACTGTGCTCAGATTTGAAAGTGGAAAGATGAATTTTGTTTTAATAACAGAAACGTGATGCTGAAATTGCCAAAACTATGATGGAAGAACACGAGAGATTAATAAAGGAAGAGAATGCTGTGGAGGAAAAACGAAACAAAGTAAAAGCACAGTACAATCGTGACTTAGAGAAACAACTTGAAGAACAAGGAAAGAAGAAGCAGGAAGCTTATGAGCAACTGCTGAAAGAGAAACTCATGATTGATGAAATTGTTAGGAAAATCTATGAAGAAGATCAGTTGTAAGTTTATCCCAACTTTCTTACATGCCTAGACATTTACTTTAGATTTATCTCAGGCTTGTCATGAAGAGTAAATCACCTAAACAGTGCCTAATACATGGTAAGTACCAGTAAATGTTATCACATAAACTGAGACCAAGTCTTCTCTCTCTTTTTTTTTTTTTATTATAAATTTCTTTCTTTCTTTCTTTATGGCTGCGTCGGGTCTTTGTTGCTGTGTGCCAGCTTCCTCTAGTTGCGGCGAGCCGGGGCTACTCTTTGTTGTGGTGCGCGGGATTCTCATTGCAGTGGCTTCTCTTGTGGTGGAGCACAAGCTCTAGGTGTGTGGGCTTTAGTAGTTGTGGCTCGTGGGCTCTAGAGCGCAGGCTCAGTAGTTGTGGCACATGGGTCTAGTTGCTCCGTGACATGTGCGATCTTCCTGGACCAGGGCTCGAACACGTGTCCCCCACATTGGCAGGCGGACTCTCAACCACTGTACCACCAGAGAAGCCCCCCAAGTCTTACTTATCTTTGTTAGCATGATAATTAATTGTCTGATAGTTAAGAAATACTTATTAAGTGACAATGGCTAAACTTTGATTTTCTTAAGTAAGCCCATATCAAGAGAACTTGTTTTCTGTCCAGTTTCCCTGGTAGACAGCTAAAGTGTAGAGTGCTGTGAAACATATATAAACAGGTGGTGGCCTTTCTGAAGTGAGATGCATAAAACATCATAATAGGTTAGAGAAGAGGCATAGTAGTAGTTTACTCAGAGAAAATTCACACCTGTTATTATATTTAGTGGCACATAGTAAACACTCAAAATGTTTGTTGCATGAAAGAATGAAAAAATTGTAAATAGGGAAGCCATTTTTCTCCACATCATTATCAACTGAAGGAAATGATACTTATATTTTTTGATATTTTATTATTATTTCTGTTACTATACAACTGCATTCACTATTGCTTTTTAGGGAAAG
>NW_006771891.1:21941-37342 GCF_000442215.2 Lipotes vexillifer
GGAAAGACAACAGAAGTTAGAAAAAATGAATACAATTCGAAGGTCTATAGAAGAGTTTAAGAAAGAGCAGGATCTCTGGAGAAAAAAGAAACATGAGGAAATGGAAGAAGAAAACAGAAAAATCACAGAGTTTGCCAAGATGCAGCAACAAAGAGAAGAAGATCAGATGGCAAAAGTTCAAGAAAGTGAAGAAAAAAGGCTACAGCTTCAGAATATGGTATTAAAATGACCATTTCTTTAACACTGGAGAAATTCTGAAATATTTGTCATAGAATTTGATTCCTTTACATGTTTGTGTGTTTTTTAAAAATTTAATAGCTGACTCAGAGATTGGAAGAAATGCTGCGACAACGTGAAGATTTAGAACAAGTGCAACAGGAATTATACCAGGAAGAACAAGCAGAAATACATAGGAAGAAACTAAAAGTAAGTTTTGGAAATTGAAGGAATGATTAACATAGAGAAGAGTATCATTTTGAGATGAAGCAGCAGAAAGATAATAGATTGAAACCTAACCATATTGATGATTACATTATATGTAAATAGTATAAACACTACAGTTAAGAGATTTTCAGGCTGGGTAAAAATGCTAGACCCAGGCAGCAGTTCACAAAGTGCATCAAAAGCATGATGCAACTATATTATCTACAAAGGAACATAATTTAAATATGAAGACGCATATGGTTTAAAAGCAAAAGGAAGGAGAAAGATATACCATACCAACACCAACCAAGAGCATGTTAGAGTAGAAATCATGATGAATAGGCTAAATTCTTGTAGAGGATGAAATAGCCTTAAAGGTGTGTGAACCTAAGTAAAACTTCAAAATACATGCAGCAAAACTGGAAAAACTGAAAGGAGAAATAAATCCATAATTATTTATATTTGAATGTTTCAGTACTTCTCATTACTATATAAAATAAGTAGTCAGAAAACCGTGGAATATAGTGTTGAACAATAATATCAACAAATCAAGATTTGTCAGTTTTCTAAATGGATGTTTTTTGTTCACTTATTGTAGAATTTTAAGAGTTCTGTATGTATTCTAGGTACTAGTCCTTTGTCAGGTGTGGGTTTACAAATATTTTCACTCAGTCTATAGCTTGTCTTTTCATCCTTTTAACAAAGTCGTTTTCCAAGTAAATGTTTTCAATTTCTGTGAAGTCCAATTTATCAATTTCTGTTTTTATGGATCATACTTTGGTATCAATTCTAGGAAGTCTTTGCCTACATCCTGAAGAATTTCTCCTTTTTTTCCTAAAAGGTTTCATTTTCTTTTCTTTTTTTTTTTTTTTTTTTGCGGTACGCGGGCCTCTCACTGTTGTGGCCTCTCCCGTTGTGGAGCACAGGCTCTGGATGCGCAGGCTCAGAGGCCATGGCTCACAGGCACAGCCACTCCATGGCATGTGGGATCGTCCCAGACCGGGGCACGAACCCGTGTCCCCTGCATCGGCAGGCGGACTCTCAACCACTGTGCCACCAGGGAAGCCCAAAGGTTTTATTTTCAGTTAATTTTTGTTTATAAGGTGTGAGACTTAGGTCAGGTTTCATTTTTGCTTCTCTGTGTCCAGTTGTTCCACACTATTTGTTGAAAAGGTTTTCTCTCTTACATTGAGTTGCTTTTGCACCTTTGTTTAAAATAAAACACAGTTGAGCATATTTGTGTGTATATTTCTGGGATCTCTATTTTGTCTGTTGATCTATATGTCTATCCCTTCAGCAGTACCACAGTTTTTTGTTGTTGTTGTTGTTGTTGTTTTTGCGGTACGCGGGCCTCTCACTGTTGTGGCCTCTCCCGTTGTGGAGCACAGGCTCTGGACACGCAGGATAATCTTGTCTGTATCTACAAATAGTCATTGGGGAATGTGATAGGAATTATATTAAGTCTGAATATCAATTTGGGGAAAATTGACATATTCATTATATTGAGTCTTCCAGTCCATGAACACAGAATGACTCTCCATTTACAGTTGCCCCTTAAACAACATGGGTTTGAATTGTGTGAGTCCACTTATCTTCAGATATTTTTCAGTAGTAAATACTACTATTTACACAGTCCATGGTTGGTTGATTCTACAGATACAGAGCAACTGTGGATACAAAGAGCTGACTAAATTTTGTGGATTAACCCCTGTGTTGTTCAAGAGTCAAGTCTATTTAGATGATCTTCGAATTTTTTCATCAATGTTTTATAGTTTTCAGCTTACAAATCCTGTACATGTTTTGTTAGATTTACATCTAAGTCTTTCAGTTTTTTGAGTGATTATAAATGGAATTTAAGTTTTTGTATCATTGTCCACATACTCATTGTTAGTGAATTGACTTTTTTAATGTTTATCTTGAGTCTCATGACCTTGCTGAATTCACTTAGTAACTGTAGGAGTTGGTTTGTTTGTTTTTCCATACATAGTCATGTCCTCTGCAAACAGGGACAGTTTTATTTCTTGCTTTCTTATCTGTATACCTTTCATTTACTTTTTTGCCTTATTGTACTGGCAAAACTCAGCACTGGCTAGCACTATGTTGAATAAAAGTGATGAGAGTAGACATCACCTTTCTTTGTTATCTATCAAGGGAAAAGCATTCTGTTAATTGTAGATTTTTTGTAGATGCTCTTTATAAAGTTGAGGACTTTTTCTCCTATCACTGTTTTTTTGAAGATTTTTGTCATGAAGGGTGTTGAATCTTTTCAAATACTTTTTCTACATCTATTGATATGACCATGTACTTTTTCTTCTTTAGCCTGGTTGATTGCATTGATTGATTTTGGGGGTTACTGAACAACCTTGCATCACTGGAATAAAACTCACTTGGTCATGGTGTATACTTATAATATATGATTGGATTTTAGTTTCCTAATAATGTATTAAGGATTTTTGCATCCATATTCATGAGGAATATTGGTTTTTAGTTTTCATTTTTTATACTGGTGTCAGGGTAATACTGTCTTCATAAAATGAATGGAGAAGTATTTCCTTCTGTTTTCTAGAAGAGATTGTTTAGAATTGGTGTTAATTCTTTAAACATTTGGTAGAATTTTCCAGTGAAACTGTCTGGGCTAGGAGTTTTATTTTTTGAGAGTTTTAAAATATTAATTCAGTATTTTATTGTATATTTATTTATTTAAAGTTTTTATTTTATATTGGAGTATAGTTGATTTATAATATTGTGTTACTTTCAGGTGTACAGCAAAGTGATTCAGTTATACATATATCCATTCTTTTCCTGATTCTTTTACCATATAGGTTATTATAGAATATTGAGGAGAGTTCCCTGTGCTATACAGTAGGTCCTTGTTGATTATCTATTTTATATATAGTGGTCTGTGTATGTTAATTCCAAACGCCTAATTTATCACTCCCCCCACCTTTCCCCTTTGGTAACCATAGATTTGTTTTCGAAGGCTGTCTCTGTTTTGTAAATAAGTTCATTTGTATTGTTTTTTAGATTCCACATATAAGTGATATCATATGATATTTATCTTTCTCTGTCTGACTTCATTTAGTATGATAATATCTAGGTCCATCCATGTTGCTGGAAATGGCATTATTTCATTCTTTTTTATGGCTGAGTAATATTCCATTGTACATAGGTACCACATCTTCTTTATCCATTCCTCTGTTGATGGACATTTAGGTTGCTTCCATGTTTTGGCTACTGTAAATAGTGCTGCAATGAACATTGGGCTGCATGTACCTTTTCGAATTATGATTTTCTCTGGATATATGCCCAGGAGTGGGATTGCTGAGTCAAATGGTAGTTCTGTTTTTATTTTTTTAGAGAACCTCCATACCGTTCTCCATAGTGATTGTACCAATTTACATTCCCACCAACAGTGTAGGAGGGTTCCCTTTTCTCCACACCCTCTCTGGCATTTATTGTTGTAGACTTTTTGATGATGGCCCTTCTGACCGATGTGGTGTGATGCCTCATTGTAGTTTTAGTGATGTTGAGCATGTTTTTGTGTGCTTTTTGGCAGTCTGTATGTCTTCTTTGGAGAAATGTCTCTTTAGATCTTCTGCCCATTTTTTTGATTGGGTTGTTTGTTTTTTTGATATTGAACTGTATGAGCTGTTTGTATACTTTAGAGAGTAAGCCCTTGTCAGTTGCATTATTTCCAAATATATTCTCCCATTCTGTGGGTTGTCTTTTCATTTTGTTTATGGCTTCCTTTGCTGTTCAAAAGCTTTTAAGTTTCATTAGGTCTCATTTGTTTATTTTTGTTTTTATTTCCATTACTCTTAGAGGTGGATCATAAAAGATATTGCTACGATTTATGTCAAAGGGTGTTCTGCCTATGTTTTCCTTTTAAGAGTTTTATAGTATCTGGTCTTACATTTAGGTCTTTAATCCATTTTGAGTTTATTTTTGTGTATGGTATTAGAGAATGTTCTAATTTCATTCTTTTACTTGTAGCTGTCCAGTTTTCCCACCACCACTTATTGAAGAGACTCTCTTTTCTCCATTGTATATCCTTGCCTCCTTTATCATAGATTAATTGACCATAGGTGCATGGGTTTATTTCTGGGCTTTCTATCCTATTCCATTGATCTATATTTCTGTTTTTGTGCAAGTACCATACTGTTTTTTGTTTGTTTGTTTTTTTTATTTTTGGCTGCATTAGGTCTTCATTGCTGCACGTGAGCTTTCTCTAGTTGCGGCGAGCAGGGGCTACTCTTTGTTGTGGTGAGTGGGCTTCTCACTGCGGTGGCTTTTCTAGTTGCAGAGCATGGGCTCTTGGCACGTGGGCTTCAGTAGTTGTGGCACATGGGCTCTAGAGCGCAGGCTAGCAGTTGTGGCGCACGGGCTTAGTTGCTCACGGCATGTGGGATCCTCCCAGTCCAGGGCTCGAATCTGTCCCCTGCATTGGTAGGCAGACTCTTAACCAGTGCGCCACCAGGGAAGCTCTGCCATACTGTGTTCATGACTGAGGCTTTATAGTATAATCTGAAGTCAGGGAGCATGATTCCTCCAGCTCTGTTTTTCTTTCTCCAGATTGCTTTGGCTATTTGGGGTCTTCTGTGTTTCCATACGAATTGTGAAATTTTTTGTTCTATGAAAAATGCCATTGGTGATTTGACAGGGATTGCATTGAATTTGTAGGTTGCCTTTTGTAGTATAATCATTTTAACAATATCGATTCTTCCAATCCAAGAGCATGGTATATCTGTCTATCTGTTTGTGTCATCTGTGATTTCTTTCATCAGTACCTTATACTCTTCAGAGTAAGGGTCTTTTGCCTCCTTAGGTGGGTTTATTCTCAGATATTTTATTCTTTTTGATGCAATGGTAAATGTTATAGTTTTCTTAATTTCTCTATCTGATCTTTCATTGTTACGGTATAGAAATATAAGAGATTTCTGTGTATTAACTTTGTATCCTGCAACTTTACCGAATTCATTGTTGAGCTCTAGTAGTTTTCTGGTAGCATCTTTAGGATTTTCTATGTATAGTATCATGTCATCTGCAAACAGTGACAGTTTTACTTCATCTTTTCCAATTTGGATTCCTTCTATTTCTTTTTCTTCTCTGATTGCATGTTAGGACTTCCAAGAATATGTTGAATTATAGTGATGAGACTGCACATCCTTGTCTTGGTCCTGATCTTAGAGAAAATGCTTTCAGCTTTTCACCGTTGAGAAGCATGTTTGCTGTGGGTTTGTCATATATGGCCTTTATTATGTGGAGGTATGTTCCCTCTATTCCCACTTTTTGAAGTTTTTATCCTGAAAGGGTGTTGAATATTTTCAAAAGCTTTTTCTGCAACTATTGAGATGGTCATATGGTTTTTATTCTTCAATTTGTTAATGTGGTGTATCACACTGATTGATTTGCTTGCAGATATTGAAAAATCCTTGCATCTCTGGGATAAATCCCACTGGATGTATGATCATACATGGTGTATGATCCTTTTAATGTATTGTTGGATTTAGCTTGCTAGTATTTTGTTGAGGATGTTTGCATCTGTGTTTATCAGAGATATTGGGCTGTAATTTTCTTTTTTGTGGTATCTTTGTCTGGTTTTGGTATCAGGGTGATGGTGGCCTCATAGAATGAGTTTGGGAGTGTTTCCTTCCTCTGCAATTTTTGGAAGAGTTTCAGAAGGATAGTTGTTATCTCTTCTCTAAATGTTTGCTGGAATTCACCTGTGTTTGCTAGAGTTCTGGTCCTGGGTTTTTGTTTGTTGGAAGATTTTTAATCACAGTTTCAATTTCAGTACTTGTGATAGGTCTGTTCGTATTGGGTTGGCCAAAAGGTTTGTTTGGGTTTTTCTGTGAACTGTTACAGGAAAACCTGAACGAACTTTTTGGCCAACCCAATATTTTCTATTTCTTCCTGGTTCAGTCTTGCAAAGTTGTACCTTTCTAAGAATTTGTCCGTTTTTTCTAGGTTATCCATTTTATTGGTGTATAGTTGCTTGTAGTAGTCTCTTATGATCCTTTGTATTTCTGTGGTGTCCATTGTAACTTTTCCATTTTCATTTCTAATTTTATTGATTTGAGCCCTCTCCCTTTTTTCCTTGATGAGTCTGGCTAAAGGTTTATCAATTTTATCTTTTCAAAGAACCAGCTTTTAGTTTCATTGATCTTTTCTGTTGTTTCCTTCATCCCTGTTTCATTTATTTCTGTTCTGATGTTTATGATTTCTTTCCTTCTACTAACTTTGGGTGTTGTCTTTCTTTCTCCAGTTGCTTTAGGTGTAATGGTAGGTGGTTTATTTGGGATTTTTCTTCTTTCCTGAGTTAAGATTGTGTTGCTGTAAACTTCCCTCTTAGAACTGCTTTTGCTGCATCCCATAGGTTTTGGATCATTTAGGTTTCATTTTCATTTGTTTCTAGGTATGTTTTGATTTACTCTTTGATTTCTTCAGTGATCCATCAGTTGTTCAGTAATACATAGTTTAGCCTCCATATGTTTGTGTTTTTTACACTTTTTTTCTTGTAGTTTCTTTTTTTTTTATTTATAAATTTTAAAATTTATTTTTGGCTGCATTGGATCTTCGTTGCTAAGCACAGGCTTTCTGTAGTTGTGGCAAGCAGGGGTTACTATTCGATGTGGTACACAGGCTTCTCATTGCGGTGGCTTCTCTTTGTTGTGGAGCATGGGCTCTAGGCGTGCGGGCTTCAGTAGTTGTGGCATATAGGCTCAGTATTTGTGGCACATGGGCTTAGCTGCTCCACGGCATGTGGGATCTTCCCAGACCAGGGCTCTAACCCGTGTCCCCTGCATTGTCAGGTGGATTCTTAACCACTGCGTACCAGGGAAGTCCTTGTAGTTGATTTCTAATCTGATAGCACTGTGGTCAGAAAAGATGCTTGATATGATTTCAATTTACTTAAATTGACTGAGGCTTCCTTTGTGGCTTAGCTTGTGATCTATCCTGGAGAATGTTCTGTGTACACTTGTCCCTCCTCCCAATGCCAGACCCTCAGGCTGGGGAGCCTGACGTGGGGCTCAGAACTCTCACTCCTGGGGGAGAACCTCTGCAGTATAATTATTTTCCAGTTTGCACGTCACCCACCTGGCAGGTATGGGATTTGATTATATTGTGAAAGCACTCTTTGTACCGTCTAGTTGTGGCTTCTTTGTCTTTGGATGTAGAACATCTTATATGGTAGGTTCCAGTCTTTTTTGTTGATGTTCAGCAGTTGTAATTTTGGTATTTTCATGAGAGGAGATGAGCTCAAGTCCTACTACCCCACCATCTTGTCTCATCCCCTCAATATTCTTATTAGTTACTGAATAGAGTTATTCAAATTATCTTATTTCATATTTGGTGAGTTTTGGTGACTTGTGTTTTTCAAAGAAGTGATCCATTTTGTCTAAATTGTCAAACTTAGGTGTGTAGAATAGTTTGTACTATTATCCTTTTAATGTCTGCAGACTCTCTAGTGTTTCATTTCTGGTATTGATAGTTTGTTTCTTCATTTTTTGGTCACTCTTACATTAGGATTTAATTTTATCTGATTTTTCTTTAAATTTCAGCTTTCTTGAGGTATAATTGCCACATAAAATTGTAAGATATTTAAAGTGTACACTGTGGTGATTTGATAAACATTTACATTGTAAAAAGATTCCCCCATCTAGTTAATTACACATCTATTACTTAACAGATTTGTTTTTTTATGTGTGAGAATATTTTAAGTTCTACTCTCTTTGGAAATTTCATTTATACAAGAGAGTGTTATCAACTATAGTCACCATGTTTACACTAGATCCTCAGACGTCATTTGTTTTAGATCCAGAAATTTGTACCGTTTTACCAATCTCTTCCTATTTCCCCCCACTGCCAGCCTCTGGCAACCACTTTTCAACTTTCTCTTTCAATGAATTTGACATTTTTTTTTTCTTTTTTGATTCCACACATAAGTGTTACCATGCAATATTTGTCTTTCTTTGTCCAGCTCATTTCACTTAGCATAAAGCCCTCAGGGCCCATCCATGTTGTCAAAAATAGCAGGACTCATTCTTTTTTATGGCTGAATAATATTCCATTTTATATAGATGTACCACATTTTTATCTATTCATATGTTGATGGACAATTAGGTTGTTTCCATATTTTTGCTATTTTGAGTAATACTGCAATGAACATGGGAGTGCATATACCTTGTTAAGATCCTGTTTTCGTTTCCTTTGGATATATACCTGGAAGTGGGATTGCTGGATCATATGATAGTTTTATCTTTAATTTTTTGAGGAACCTCTATACTGGCTACCAATTTACATTTCCACCCACAGTGATAAGGGTTGCCTTTTTTCCACATATGCACCCAACTCTTATTATCTCTCGGGTTTTTTTTGATGATAGCCATTCCAACAGGTATCTCATTGTGATCTTGATTTGCATTTCCCTGATGTTTAGTGATGTTGAGTACCTTTTCATGTACCTGTTGGCCATTTGTATATCTTCTTTGGAAAAAAAATCTGTTCAGATATTCTGCCCATTTTTTAATTGGGTTTTTTTGTTCTTTTCTGTTAAATTTTATGTCTTCTTTATGTATTTTGGACATTAACTCCTATCAGATACAGGATTTGCAAATGTTGTCTCCCATTCCATAGGTTGCCTTTTCATTTTGTTGATGATTTCCTTGGCTGTGCAGAAGCTTTTTAGTTTGATGTAATCCCACTTGTTTATTTTGCTTTTGGTGTCAAATACAAAAGAAATATTGCCAAGACTGATATAGAGGAACTTACCCCCCTGTGTAGGAGATTCATGGTTTCAATTTCATTGATATTTTAAAGAGAGCCAGCCTTTTGCCTAATTGATATTGTCTATTGGTTTTCTATTTTCAATTCCACTGATTTCTGCTCTTTACTTCCTTCTGCTTCCTTTTTATGGGTTCCTGAGGTGTAGTAGCTTAGATTATTATTAATTTTAAAATTCTTTTTCAGATTCTTTTTCCTTATAGGTTATTACAAGATATTGAGAATAGTTCCCTGTGCTATACAATAGGTCCTTGTTGGTTAAGATGTAGTTTTTTGTTTGTTTTGTTTTTAGCTTAGATTATTGATTTGAGACATTTCCTACATGCATGCCCTTAATGCTATAAATGCATTTTACAAAATGTATGCATTTGGTGCTATAAATTTCTCTCAAAACTGTTTGTTTCATCTTACAAGTTTTGATGTCATGTTTTCATTTTCATTAACTCTGATGTATTTATTTTCTTGAGACTTCCTCTCTAACCAATGGGTTACTTAAAAGTGTGTTACTTAGTGCCCAAATGTCCAGAAATTTTTGTGTTTTTTTTTAAATTATTGATTTCTAGTTTGATTCCATTGTGATCAGAGAACACACTCAATATGATTTTATTTCCTTTAAATTTATTCTGTGAACATTTGAAAAGAATATGTATTCTGCTATTTTGGGTGAAATGTTCTATAAATGTCAATTAGATCCTACTGATTGATAGTTTTGTTGAGTTCTTCTATATCCTTGCTGATTTTCTGTTTAGTTGTTATATCAGTTGTGGAGAGAGGATTGCTGATGACTCTAACCATATATTTGTGGATGTGTGTTTCTCCTTAAAGTGTTTTTTTTTAATTGAGGTAAAATTCATGTAACATAAAATTGACTACTTTAACTGTTTTAAAGCAGCATTTAGTACATTCACAATATTGTGCAACCATTATCTCTGTCTAGTTCCAAAACATTTTCATTACCCCAAAAGGATACCTGCATTAAGCAGTCACTGCCCTTTCTGTGCTCTCTTAGACCCTGGCAACTACTAATCTGCTTTCTGTCTTTATGAATTTGGCTATTCTGGGTGTATCATATAAGTGGGATCATACAATATGTCATCTTTTGTGTTGGGATTTTTTTTCCCTTAGAATAATATTTTGGAGATTTATCCATTTTGTAGCAGGTATCAGTATTTCATTCCTTTTTTTTTGGCTGAATAATAGTCCATTGCATGGATATGTAACATTTTATTATCCATTTGATAGTTTATGGATATTTCGTTTGTTTACACCTTTTTTTTTGACTGTTGTGAATGTTACTGCTATGAACATTTATGTACAAGTTTTTGTTTGAATATCTTTTTCAAATTCTTTTGGGTAAATACCTAGCAGTGGTATTGCTGGGTCATATGGTAATTCTGTGTTTAAGTTTTTGAGGAAGTGCCCAACTGTTTTTCCACAAAGGCTGCACCATTGTACATTACTACTACCAATGCAGGAGGGTTCCAATTTCTGCACATCCTTGCCAACACTTGTTATATTCTATCATGCTATAACACAAAAAAGCTGAAACTAAAAAATTTCTAGAAGAAAACATAAGAGAAGGTTTTATAAACTTGAGAATGGCAAAAACTTTTTTAGAAGGATAAAAAAGTCATGAGCCATAAAAAAGTTTATAAACTGGATACATTGAAATTAATAATTTCCAGACTTCCCTCGTGGTGCAGTGGTTAAGAATCCGCCTGCCAAGGCAGGGGACACGGGCTTGATCCCTGGTCCGGGAAGATCCCACATGCCACGGAGCAGCTAAGCCTGTGCACCACAACTACTGAGCCTGCGTGCCTACAGCCCGTGAGCCACAACTACTGAAGCCTGCATGCCTAGAGCCCATGCTCTGCAACAAGAGAAGCCACCGCAATGAGAAGGCCGCACACCACTAAGAAGAGTAGCCCTGCTTGCCGCAACTAGAGAAAGCCCACGTGCAGCAATGAAGACCAAACGCAGCCAAAAAATAAATAAATAACATTTTTTAAAAAATTAATAATTTCTTAACATTGTTAGGAAAATGAAAATGCAAGCCACAGTTTGGGAGAAAATATTCCCTATATGTATATCTTACAAATAACCTTTATCCAGAATATATAAAGAACACTCATAACTTGATAAAAGAATATAAAAAACCCATTTTTTTAAAAAAAATTATTTTTGGCTGCTTTGGGTCTTCGTTGCTGTGCGCAGGCTTTCTTTTTAGTTGCGGCGAGCAGGGGCCACTCTTCACTGCAGTGTGTGGGCCTCTCACTGCGGTGGCTTCTCTTGTTGCATAGCACAGGCTCCAGGTGCGTGGGCTTCAGTAGTTGTGGCTCATGGGCTCCAGAGCGCAGGCTCAGCAGTTGTGGTGCACGGGCTCAGCTGCTCCACGGCATGTGGGATCTTCCTGGACCAGAGCTCGAACCCTTGTCCCCTGCATTGGCAGGTGGATTCCCAACCACTGCACCACCAGGGAAGCCCCCCAGTTTTTTTAAATGAGCCAAAAGTTTGAACACTTTGTTTGTTCTGGCCACACTACATGGCTTGCAGGATCTTAGTTCCTTGACCAGGGATTGAACCCATGCCCTCAGCAGTGACAGTGTGGAGTCCTATCCACTGGACCACCAGGGAATTCCCAAAAGTTTGAACAGTTCGTAAAACTAGATATATGAATAGCCAAGTACACAATAGATTATAGCTATCAGTACTATTATTTATAATATTATCAGCTATATAAAAACAGAACATTATTTTAGATACTCTTTCATTAACGAGGAAATAGATACCATGTAAAATATCAAAACTTATTTCATGTAAATCCTTAATTAACTGCATGTAAGAATATAAAATGTGTCCAGTTTTTTAAAAAAAACTTAATGTAATCTGCTTATAGATACCTAATGCCAAATAACCCCAAAAGCATTAAGAATAAAATGATGGAGGAAGGTATAACAGGCATATATGACCAAATGGGAAGCAGGTAGGCAGGGTTATCACTAGGTAAGTGGAACATCGAATGAATCCCAGATACCACAGATAAAAGGTATAATCACCAAGGGAGGTATAACAGAATGAACATTTAATCTTCCATGTAACACTGTATTGAAGTACGTAACTTTAAAAGCTGTTAGATCGCCAAAGAAAATTTACTGGAATAATACAAGGGGAAAGGGTGTTTAAACATCACTAGAAATTAATAACAAATATTTTAAACTACTAACTGAAAATCTAAAAACTTTCTTTTCAATTATTATTGGTTGAAGAGGATATTTGCAGAAAATTCAGAGGATGAGATTATGACCTGTCAAAATCTATCAGGCAATTAATTATTAAATGAGAAATATTAGAACAAACTGTGTAGGCAACCAACTCAATAACTGAGAAAACAATATAAATTCAAGTATGAGGCAAGAATATGGAAGGAAATAATAAAGATACAAATAGAAATAAACCAAAAATCAGGAGAACACATTAGCATTTATTAATCCAATTGCTTAATATTGGGGGGGAAAAGATTTTACTCTGGAAGAACGTAATAAAAAAGAAAAAAAGGTGAAAACAAAATTTGAAGGAATAAAGGGTCTATAAAGAGAGTAGATTAGAAAAATACTGAAAAGTTATTCAATTATCTACTAATAAAGTGAAAATCTCAATGGCATAATTTTCTGCATTAAAAATACAGTGATTTCAGAAAATGTAGAAAAACTAGACAAAATAAGATTATTAAGGATATTTCCTCTATCACAAGACTTTTGTGCCCTGCCTCACATCTTCTCAGTCTCACCTCTGATTTCAGTGACAGCTTTGGGGAACAGTTGTGAGGGCTCAGATGGACTCTGTGCTGACAGCTTCTTAAAGTGTAGGGGTGTGTGTGTGGGCAGGGAGGTAACATCCTCTGGGGCATCCCTCAACCAACAGTGGACAGAAATTGAGGGATAAATTCTTCTCTGCCTGGCGGCCTTTGGGAAGGTCCTAAAAGGTGCTCCATGCATTTCTCACAAGGTCCTGGCAGGATTAAGCCTCAGTTGTCTGAGGTGGTAACCAGCTCAGTGATGTACCCTTGTGTTGGCTTTTCTTCTTTCCTTGTTTTACTCTGTCCCTCACCACTGAGATTCCCTCCCCAGTAAAATATCTATATATAAGTCCTTGTATAAGGCTCTGCTTTCAGAGGAGAACCCAGACTAAGATATCTCTAAAAAGTTTCCAGCCTCAGAGTAGTTTTACAGCAAATTACTTCAAGTCTTCAGTGAACAGCTATTCCTCAAACCACATGATGGGTTTTAGAACACAGAAAAGGATGGAAAGTTATACAGTTCATATTATGTAACTACATAATTCTGATCCAGACACATCAGAGTACATGAATACTTTTCTGGTTGAAAAAACATAATAAATGGTGTGTTGTTTTGCCAAAGTCTTCCCTGTTCTTTAGCCAGATGTCTTCACCATTGGATTAAACTAAAATTTGTATGGGAGATGGTTGCCAGGCATGTCAACGTTCATTTAGTTCAATATGTACTGAATTTCTCTGTGCAAAGTATTATGATAAGCTCTGGAGGAATTCAAAGCTAACTGACACAGCATCTCTGCCTTCAGTGAGCCTTTGACTTCTATGAAATATATGGCAAATAAACACAAACTATATATTACAAAATCACTATGTGCCCAGCATCCCAAAGGAATATAAATATGCCATCTATGAATTTATTTTTAGTGAGGAGATGAGGCATGTATATATGGAATAAAATTAAATGATGGAATATTAAATGGTATAAGAGCTCACAAAGAGAGAGAAGTTTGAGTTAGAGTGATTAGAGAAGACTATGGAGGAGGTAGGATTTGAAAAGAGGATTAGATAGGGATAAATGAGAAAAAGAGGCTGAATGATCAATATAATGAACAAAGTTGCTGTAAATGATACTGCAGATTGGCTCACTTAAAACCCACTCCTACTCCTACCACATCCTACCCCGTTTTAAATTCATTTGTCTTTATTATAAAGACTATAAAGTTAAAACTATATTTCTCTTCTTTTAGCTAGAATTCTTCATATGAACTATGTTACCTCCAACAGTCATCACCCCCACTTCAAGGTGTGAAGACGGAAGTGAGCAAAATGAGATAGCAGTCAGAGTTACCATAATAGGACTTGAGCAGTGTGAGGGCAGCTTGGTTCCCTGGCCTTCCTGGAAGTTCTGTATGCCACCTGATGGCCTATAGTAAATCCCTCGTAGTTTGTGTTATCTGTAGGTAACCTTGGCCATCTGGGTGTTGTTCAGGCAATATTTTGAATGCTTTGAAGATTCTGGCCTACCTGGAACTTGTATTAGAATTGAGCAAAGTTTGTTAGATTAGCAAATGATTTAAAATTTACATCGGTCCTAATTGAATAGATAGATGATACAGCAAAAATGGGTGATGACTGTAAAATTCTTTGTATTTTTTGAAATTTTTCATAATAAAATATTGGGGAAATTAAACCTTGTAGGAAAGGACTTTAACTGCTTCAAGTAAATTTGAATTTCCCTGAAATACTTCTGATTGTCATTGCTAGATTATTGTTCTGAAAAATACTTACCAATGATTTGAGCACAAGTTTCTAGAATGATTCATAGTTGGTACAAATTATACAGAAGACAGATTTAATAAACTGAGATATGCAAAAATTTTTTATATCAGCTCTTTTCAAAGTTAATGCATTAATTCTGACTACAGAAACAAGGTGGTAAGTATATATTAATTAAATTAAGTAATAGGAGGCAATCCAAGGGTAACATGTACTTTGTGTAACTATTAGTTTTTAAAGGATGGGGCAAGTGTTACCTTGAAAAGCCTTAATTTTTCAGTTTTATTTCATATCGTAACACTAAGCTTAATCAAACTCTGTCCTACCCTATCTTTATAAATCTGCTGTAAAGACATAGTTACTGAATTAACTTTTATATGTATTGTGATTTAGGAAGAAGCAGAAGAGAAATCGAGAAAGCAAAAGGAGTTGAAGCAAAATTTTATGGAACAAATGGCCTTGAAGGAACTAGTACTTCAGGCTGCAAAAGAGGAAGAGGAGATCTTTAGAAAAGCTATGCTGGCGAAATTTGCTGAGGATGATCGAATAGAATTAATGAATGCTCAGAAGCAAAGAATGAAGCAACTAGAACACAAGAGGGCTGTGGAAAAACTTATTGAAGAGC